>NC_141917.1:9639166-9942196 GCF_057802395.1 Ceratotherium simum simum
TCTTCATAAGAAGAAAAGCAGCATCATAGAGAAGAAAGTCACGTGAAGACGGAGGCAGAGACTGAAGAGACACCGCCACAAGCCCAGGAATGGCTGGGGCCACCAAAGATGGAAGAGGCACGGACAGATCCTCCCCTAGAGCCTGTGGAGGGAACGCGGCCCTGCTGACACCATGATTGCAGACACTGGCTTCCAGAACCGGGAGAGAACAATTTTTGTTGATTTAAGCCACCCAGTTTGTGGTAATTTGTTATGGCAGCCCTAGGAAATTAACGCACTATGTTTATAATTTATAAGTCAAAAAAATCCACATGTGGAGGTGCAAGCTAACACTTTATGCTAATTGGGTGGGTGGACAGGAACGTTCAGAGACGGCTGCCCTCTGGATACCCCATGTCCCAGCCCAGCCAGGCCTGAGGGCTTCAAACAGGCCCTGCCCCTCCATCTCCAGCCCTCTTTTCTCTGCCTCGAAAGCTTTCTTCCCCATTTTTTCACATGTAAATATCATCCATTCCTCATGGTCTGTGCCAACCACTCAATCCCTCCTCGGTACTTCTCTAATCACATCTGTCTTGTCTACCCACTGATTACAGTCATTTGTGGACATGCCTTTCTCTCTCACCTAACTTCGAGAGCTCCTTAAAGAATGAAGCTGTTTTCATGCCGTCATCACACATGCGGAGCTCACCCTAGAATAGTCCACAGAAAAGTCACCTAGAACATATTTGTGCCTTCGGATGGACCTGGAGGGAGGAGTCTGGAGGAATGAGAACCACAGGCTCTGTCCCCGGGCCAGCTCTGCTCACGTCTTGATAAAACCTCGCTGACGACATACATATATGCCTTTCAGATTTGCCAGTGACCTGGAGCAGTGAGTTATAGTAATCATACTGGATGACAAAATTAGGACCCAGAAAAGGTTTCTCAAGTATCAAATAATGGAATTACCTAACAAGAAGTGAATGTAAAGCCCCTCATTTAAATTAAAAAGAAAATTAAAAATTCAAGGTAAGAAAAATTAATTGATAGCTTTGCAGAAGTCACATGTGAAAAGACTCAGCATTTTATTTGACTGTACAATTAACATTGATATCAATATTCATAGTAGTTAGAAACATAGGATTAGAAGGCAGACAGGTACAGGTTTAATCTCAGCTCGCTGAACGTAAGGTTCTCCATGTGTAAAATGGGCACCATAAAAAGTCATGTCATACGGATTTGGGGAGGATTAAGTTAAATAATGAGTATAAAAAGTTTAACACTGAGCGTGGACTATATTACTTAATTAATTTTAATTATCATTGTTAGCATCATCACTGTTATAAACATTATTCTCATCTAACTGTCAAGAAAACCTACTATGAACCCAGGTTGTCCCAAGGTAACACTTGTTCTCTTCCCGCACGTCTGGTGATGGGAGACAGACCTCGGAAGGAGACTGGCCACTGTCGGGCTCCTAGAGGGGAGCCCTAGAAATGGCAGCTCAGAGAATGACCACAGCTAGCAGGGGAGCAGGAGGCCTGGGCACTGGCAGGAGGAATAATAACTGTCTTCGAGGGCTGTCCTTGGAAGAAGGGCTAGGCATAGTCTCACGTCATTTCAAAGGTCAGAAACAAGATCAGGGAATGAACTGTTTCAATATAAATTAGTTTATAAGGCTTGAATTATTCAAAGAATTAATAAATGCTTCAAGAGATGGGTGAGTGGCCCGTTGCTAGAGGCATTCAAGCAGAGACTGAATGGCCAGTTGTTAGGCTTGCTTTTAGCCTAGCAGAATAAATGACTTCCAAGTGCTCTTCACACTCGGAGGCTCTTTAAACTGTGAATGCTGTATTTTCCCGTCTGACATCGTCCCAGTTAAATAAATGATTTTTGAGCATTTGAAGTGAAAAGCAAACTCTTCAGAGATCCACCACCCAAGAGAACTGGACTATGGAGAATATTATATAACTGTTTTATTGCAAACACCTCAGACATGTTACTTAAGTTACATAATAATAGTGCTTTAAACTTTAATAAAGATTTAAAAAATATTTTTTGAATCTTTACCTTTTAAAAAGCTTTCTTGTAGTGTATTTTATATGCAATTCACTATATGTGATATGTGTGGTTTGTAGTGGGCAGGGAAACAATGAAAAAATAGCATTTGGAAAGCATTCTTAACCTAGGTTTACCTAATGAAAAGATATTTATAAGCAGTATTACCTAATAATATCTACTAACATCCAATAATAAAGTAATTTTAGTAATATCTTAAAAGTAGCAGATAAAATATAGTAGAAATGCACTAAGTAATTCCTTAAAAGTGTATATTTTTATATTATTGGACAAATATTCTGTCTTGAAACAAAACATAGAGTACAAGTTTGATAGAGGCAACTGAAAATGCAGTTGCTAATTTAGGCCCAAATTCAGCACTAAAGATATGTCATTGTACTTATTTCTCTGTTATGTTGAATAACAAAAGATAAAGCTTTATTGTAAATCATGTTTACAAAAAGTTAGATTCTTTCAGCATGTTCGAAAAATCGCTGTTGAGATAGTGTACATCGAGGATTACAATATCTTGGAAAGGGATTAATCAAACATGATTAAAAGATGCTACTCCTGCTACAACCTACACGTTAAGTTATGGCAAGAAATGTCTCAGCCATACGTCTTCCTCTTCTATAGACAAGAACGTTTATAGTACCGTTAGTGTACCCAGGCCTACCAGTCTTGCTTTATTTTTTTCTAGTTATTTCATCTATCACATTTCCAAAATAAGGATGCTGTGATCTATCACTCCCACTGAAACCTCCTTCCTATAATTTAATTTTAAGATTTATATTTGACCCACATGTTTAAAAACAACAGTACATAAAACTCAATATTTGGGGTGGCATCAAAAATGTAGTAGCTGTATCAACAATCCTTAAGAGATTCACATATTACGGAAGATAACATGCAATTAAAAAAACAACTTCTCAGTAAATGTGGATGTAAAGTAAATTATATATCTCAGTGATTGTTGCCTTTAAAAAGAAAATTAGATTCTACCATCTCTTTGTATGAAAGGTTTCTGTGCATTCTTTGTTGGAGTACATGATGGGGGCAGTTAAAAGGGAGAAAGACCCAAGTTTGCCCTGCTCTATATGACTCAGCCAAGCAAGCTAGAAAAATCCAAGTCTTCAGAACCAATCTTTTGGTCTCCTAGGGTTTAGAAGAATTAAAAGCTCACTGGCAGTCTCAGGTTGCTAGTCTAATGACTGAATCAGGGCTTTCTTGACTTCAAATTCTTATTTTAAAATGCACGATTTGCTTGAAAACTCATTGAATCATACTAAATCATACTAAAACTCTTTAATAGAGAAAAGACACTGGTCTGCGATAAGATGAATAAGGCAGATACTGGAAAAGAAAAGAAATGAAAAAATAAAACAAAGACCACACATCCCATAGGCAATTATCGAAGAGACGAGATGTACTTAGACGTTCTGTATCATTTCCTTCTTTCTTTCCAATTCCTACACACAGACACCCAGTACCACCATTCACTCATCCTCCAAAAAAGATCATAAGAGATATGAGTATATTCTTTCCTTTTCCTTTTTATTTTTTATAAGGAAATAAAGATGTCCACGCCAGTATGTGCCACAATGTCCTATAAGTGTGGATTCTAGCCCCTTACCCACGTCTCAGCAATGTGATCTCAATAAGTCATTTAACACTCCAATTCTCCATTTATTTAAAGTCCGAAATATGGGGATATCAGTTTCCTCCCACAAAGGAGAATTACATCAGAGACGTAAGTAAAAGTGCTTTGAGAATTGTAATATGCTATAAACGTGCATTTGTAACGGTAAAGAGGTTTACAAGATCTGGTATTTAATGATAAACAAAACTTGAAGAAATTCTCTTTAAAAACGTATGTATAGAAGCTTGAAAGAAGTCTAAAGATTGAAAAAGTTTAAATCATAAGCCATAATGCCAAAATAAACCATTTTGAACCCTAGAAGATAAACATTTAGTTCTAGTAATATTCACCTGGGAAGAATCAAAATTCATTATTTGAAGGAAGATGCATAAATCTTGTATAAAATAAGCATTAGATTTTGGACTTGAGTTTTAGATTTGGGATGTCTCTCAATTAAATCTGAACACATCGACATATTCTTTTATTTAAAAAAAACTACGAGACAGGCATTATTGTAACGTATACTCCATCCATTTTGCATGATGCCAGGTTATTAGTTACTTTTATACTAAACCACAACAATCCAGTTCTGGTTCTAGATCTGGTTCTGTTTATTTTGCTTGTATATCTGAGCTTAGGATGGTGGTATGATTTTAAGGCCAGTGCTCAGCATTTTTGAAAATAACATAGTGAACTTATAATACATATAACACTGATCTTCATATAAATTTTACACATACAAAAGATTAGTGGCCAATATTCTCTTATTCATTCTAATATTTCTTATTGATGTTTCTCTTTTTTGGTTTATATTGGGCCTTCAATAAATATAAGTGACATAATCCATAACTTGAAAAGGCAAAAGCCATGATAATATACCGAAAGAAGAAAAAAGGTTATAAAAGTGACAGTAATATAAAATAGAAAAGATATGCCATTTTATAAAATAAAATGCATTTAATGCACAGTATAAAATAAAGAAGCTAAGCTGTAGCTAGAGAAACATAAATTTGATTTCTTATTAAGCCAAATTCCCCTCATATGAAAATTTAAAATGTTTCCTTTGGAGGTAAAACATTTATCCTCAATTTAAATATACAATGTTAAATAAAGTAATGCCAATTCAATCATATTTTTTTCTATTTAGCATTTCTTAAGAGTTCACTATTAATCTATTTCTATATGTTTTCAGTAGCATGTCAAGAAAAAATATTCAAAAATAGAGAGGGTTGAAGTGTTATCTGAAGAACATTCTATCCACACATGCCAAGAATATTTAAGGATTTGGGGCAGATTTCAGGACCAAGACTATAGAGATTGCTGTTGAGACTGAAAAACCGCATAAGCAGGACGTTGCACAACATAAATATAAATAAACTTCTTATTTCTAGTAGTTAACAGTGAACATTTATTACAATTCACTTTTACAGTGAAGGTTCTATCAAATATAATATTTGTCATGGATCCTCCAAACAGGTTAGAATTGTGCCAAAGTAGCTACCTCAAACAGTACCATAAAATGGTTCCATTCTGACTTTTACATTTGTAGAAGTGGTCTCTTTTTACAAAAGAATCTATGCAAACCCCTCAATACAATACATATGCACTTGCATGCTCTATCAGAGAAAATTCCTTGAGACGAATTTTAAGTACACCACCAGAGTCAAGTCAGATGCCCTGCTATAAAGAAATACCAGCAATCTGACACATCTATAGTATTCACAGATGCATATATATATTTATGGGACTCTATCCACATAAATCAAATGGCTATGAATAAAACATCACTTAACTCCACAGGAATTCAATTCTAACTTCAGAAGCAGAGCATCACTGAATCCCTTGTCACTTTTGAAAAAAAGAAAGTAAAAAAGAAACACATCTCAATAACACAATTTCTCTAATACATTACGCTCAAGTTTTTATCAATGCCCAAACAACTTCAACCTAATGTCTATTTTCAGACACAGAAAAATGAAGGTAATGTGGATTTTCTAAATTTTCAATTTTTAGGATAAGCAGTAGGCGTACTACTTTACACTCTGATAAATAGAAACACACACGGTGACAAAGCATGCTTCCATTGAGACAATAAAATACCTAGACCATAATATCTGAAGTCAAATGATATAATGCCAATCCTCAGTTTCCATTGTGTTAAAGAGAGCTGTTCTAGAGCTTAGCAAACAGCTGAAACCTCATGCATCTACAGATGTTCTGATCAAAAGATCATCTTTATTATCGGCTGTTGAACCACAGAGGATCCTAGGAATCCACAATCAACACCTGTACTCCACATAAAACAAAAGATAATAAAACCCAACCAAAGTCAACCCTTTAATACTCAGCCAGAGACGTGAAGGCAATAATGTGACGTAAAAGAAATAAAGCCATAACAATGCCTGGTTAGAAGAAAAAGGTTTGTACCCACCTGGGATCTTTCTGAATGCTATCAATGGACGGGGATCGGGCCAAGGTGCCTTCAGGTGGGAGAGCAGGGCCGGATTTGCTGTATGGAGACTCAACAGAGGGACAATACTGCAGCTGTCGGTAGGGGTCTGCGTAATTGGAGGCTGGGCCGGCGGCGTAGCTGGCCCTCTGGAAGGTGGCCGCGGCGGCATTCTGTGGGCCATGCTGGCTGCCTGTGCGCTGCAAGGGGACGGAGTCGACACCGGGGGAAGATGGGGCTACGACAGGAAAGTAGGGACAAAGTAAAAAATTGAGGACCTGCTCACAGAAACGGTTAACCAGGTCTAGGCGGGGGAAAAATTACACACATAAAAAAAAAAGGGTTTGAAAGAATAAAAAAAAATCTGTCATATTTGAACCAATATATTCAATGTTATCCAATAAAACGATAATTAGCATGCTATTTCAGAAATAAACCTTTCAGCTATAGTGGAAAACACATCTGTGGTGTGTTTATTGCTTACCAACATCCAAGGGAATATTCGTTAATCTGAAATGTAAACTCTGTGCGAAACTAAAACCCAGAAGAAATATAGGAAATATTTTATAAGGAATCATAGACGGTTAGTTCTTTATTGTTCAAGTTGAGAAAATTCAGGAAGTGTTCACTCAGGTGATGTTACATTAATTTTATTAAGGGTGTAAAATAAATTTAGTAATGTAGTTAATTTTCCTAACAAAAGAAAATAAGAAAAAGCGAGAGGGAGTGTGTACATGGGGTGGAGGGGGAGATAGGTGGGGCTCGTATTTCTATAATTAGTACCACAGCATTGAATGCAGGGCTGTTCTACTCTAGTTTCTGCACAACTCCCAAAAGATCTTTATATGCCTCTTTCTCAACGAAAACTGTCACAGTAACAAATAAATTTGGTGAAAGGAAGGCGAGTGGGAGAAGGTGAAGACCAGCCTAACTGTAACAGACAAAATAACCAGCTGACTTGGCTTTTCCAGAAGTATTTGTATCTTTTCAATATGTCTAAATTGTTTTGAGAAGAATTCACACCAGTTACTACAGTCAGTTGGACTATTTCCAAACTGAATTTCAATTTTTTGCTTCCCTCCTGGGATCTTTTTAGTTATTCATGTCATTATTTTTATCTGGTCCTCAAAAATATTTGAAGTCTAAGGTTCAGTTGACATATACAATGAAAATATAGCATCTTTCATATTAACAGAATGTGACCAATTATTAAGGGTTGCAACAAATGTCAGCTATAATCAATATTAGACAGCACATTTACTTTCTGGCATTGTAGATTAGAATATATCCAAAATAGAGCCAGTGTCAGGCATGACCATTTATACCAGGGGGGCTCTATATGGAATAAGGTGCCAATTATAAATGACACCGCACAACTCTGATTTCCTGAGCGCTTCTCAGTGGATGATGATAAAGCTTATTTTATCCTCTCTCCCATTAAGGAACGAATCAAACACAAAGGAATTATGTCACATTGAGAAAACAATCTGTTAAAAGAAGTTAAGAAAGTCATGTTAAAATGACAAAAAAAGTTGCAAAGTGAATTGGAGAAATACATTCTAACACTGAGAACTGATTTTTAATTAAGAGTTTAGAACTTCTCATTTCCAATGAACTTGTAATACTTAATCTCATAATAACCAAAATTAAAAGAATAGGCACTGTGACATGGTGAAAACTAGGAAAATATTTAAGAAAAACTTCCTAAACAAAAAGTGTGTATATTTCCAGAGGAGTAGTGTTTTGAAATGATAAAGGTTGCTCTGATGGAGCTAATCATTTCAAAACAATTAGATGAGACAGATAAACATGAAGCTCACAACCAGGAAGTCTGTCTTACGTCTGTATGCAAATTTCTGGAGGATTTATATTTTCTCCAAAATATTACAAACATGTCTAATTAAAATACAGGTTTTAAAATTCACGAACAATAAGCTTTATATTATAAGGACAAGGATTTAAAATTTATGCCAGGCTCAACCTTGCTCTTGGAAAAACAAATGCATAGAAGTAAGAAAAATTTCATTTTCTAGAAGAGTTGTGGTAAGCGAGCCAGCAAATCAAGGGCCAAAGGCAAAAACTAAGTACACCTGACATTCCTCAAAGAAATGCACTTTTTGTTCAGGAAACTAAATTTCTACCTTTAAGCTTGCTGAAAATGGTTACTAATATCAGAAAAGAAATCCTTTTCTATACCAAATTATTCATTATTAATACAATAAATATGATGACTAACAGGAAGAGAGGACAAAATGGTAGGGATCAGGAAAAAATATTGAAATCTAAAGAAACACGCTTATTTAAAAAAACTCAATAGGATAGGAGAAGCAAACAACTTGATTAGCCATATCAAAAAACTCGCAAAGGACAAAAAATTAAAAGAGACTATAACAGAAGAGTTTAAGAAAAATACTCCCAGCAGCAGACAAAAAAGGGAGATTGGGTCAAAATGTGAAAATAGGGTGTGAAATGCAGTTAATTAAGCAGACACAGGAAGGCAACAGCTCAGTATATGAGGAGAAAGAAAGAGTGCAGGAGTTTGTGAATATTATTAGACACTATTTGTATTTTACTTTGGCCTGTTTTTTTGGAAATGTCATGGAAATCATTCAGAGCTTGGCTTCTGAAGTTAGAGAATTGGGTTCACACTTGGGCCTTTTGATCAACTCTTGGTACTGAACAAGTTTCTGAGCTCTCTAAGCTTTAGTTTCCTGATCATAAAGTGAAGAGAACAAAATGGCCTCATGGGATTGTTGTTTGCTTTAAATGGATGAAAAGCATTAGATATCTAACATGTAGAAAATATTAAACAAATGAGCAATTATTATTATTACCATCCATAATGTTGAAATCAACTCACGTTAGAAAGGGGGATGGTACATATCGCATGGGGATAAAAGGCCCATGCCACTGGGCATCAGACTTTATAGGTCCTGTAAGGGCTTTATTTGTGTGGACTCATATTTCCTCCAACAGTCCTGTAAGAGTAAACATGTCATTCTCACTTTACAGATGGGAAACTGAGGCACAGAGAGATTACATAACTTGTCCGGGTTTGCCTGATAATCTAGTAGAGAAGGAATTCAAGCCCTGCTTCCAGAGTTTATGCTTACAACCACCACTGCAAACTGGACCAGGTTTAAGACCTCAAAGATGCACATTACTGAATTACCTGACATGGTGAGAAAACTTAAAAAACGATGAGAGACCTAAAATTAAGGGATTCTTACTAAAAATACAAAGAGGAGTTTATAATAGGAATTAACAACCTGATTATATTGAAAAAATTATTACAAATTGGTGTAACTAATTTACACCATTTCTCATCAAGTGAGTTTATTGAGCTATGCAGAAAAAATATACCGAAAAATTCTTTATGCAGAAAAACTAACTTTGTTCATTTCTAGGAAAATCAAAGAGGAATACATATAGTTATCTTAATTTTATTTTAAAGTGTTTTGAGTCTTAGTTTAATCAGCAATATCACTAAATTAAGAAAGAAAGAGGGTGGGCTATTAAATCTAAGATGGGTAGACAACTTTCAGAAAGATCATACTAAAAAAAAATCACAACTACATTTGTGGCACTTGACGAATAGCACTTCATTCAGAAGTCTCATTCCTGAATCTATAGCTTAACTTCTTTTAGGTCACAATAAATAAGATAGCTGATAACAATTTCAGAATATAAAATCATAATTCAAATTGGTACTGCCAAATTGAAATAAAGATGGATCAATGTAATGAAAATAATGTAAAATACCAATATAAATGGGGAGAAAAATACACTATATTAAAGGACAGGTTATAAGATCATCTAGAAAAAAACATGTGAGAATTTGACAGATCTCAAACTAACCATTAGTAATGTAACAACGTAATGCCTTATAATTTTGTGTGTGCGTGTGAGGAAGATCAGCCCTGAGCTAACATCCGTGCTAATCCTCCTCCTTTTGCTGAGGAAGACCGGCTCTGAGCTAACATCTATTGCCAATCCTCCTCCTTTTTTGCCCCAAAGCCCCAGTAGATAGTTGTATGTCATAGCTGCACATCCTTCTAGTTGCTGTATGTGGGACGCGGCCTCAGCATGGCCTGAGAAGCGGTGCGTCGGTGCGCGCCCGGGATCTGAACCCGGGCTGCCAGCAGCAGAGCGCGAGCACTTAACCGCTAAGCCACGGGGTCAGCCCTGCCTTATATTTTTTTAAGTATGACATAAAAAGTGACTTCAACATGTAAAGATTAAATCCCCCCATTTTGCCCTACCTGTTCAGACATTGGTGTTTGGCTCATGCAAACCATGGCTCTCCATTGGTGTGGAGAGGCCAATATTGGTCGCACCATTGAAAGACTTTCTCTTAATACCATTTTCTCCTTAATTTCTGTCCTGTTATACATTTTCTCTTATTTGAGTTTTAGAGCTCCATTGACCAAATCACTCGTCTTGTAGGATTCTTCCATTCAACTGAGCCTTCTTATGACAAACATTTGAAGTAGAAGGTGCTTCGTCAGTTCTGTAAACACTCCTCTCTCTCCTCACGTGCTCTGCAAACAGCCCCCTCTCCCCTCAATAAGCTCTTAGAACTCAATGAACCTACTGCTGGTCTCTTTGGGGAGATTCTACACATAGCCTCTTCAGCAGTTGACTCCATACTTCACCTGACATCTATGCCCTTCATGAAATTATCTGTTTTCTGTAGCACTACACACATAAAGGTCTAACATGTGAAAGGGGGAAAAAAAAGATGTTTTCTGTGCTACATTTGTTTGAAAGAGTGGAAGAGGGATCCCGTTAAATAAAATCAAACTTTCCACTTTGATGATGGAAGATGGTTACATGCATTATTTACTGACAAAGGGAAAAAAGGAGAACAGAATAAAATACAAGAATCTGGCACATGAAGAAACTTGGCGGCGGGGAATATAAAGTAAGGTTCAACAAAAGGAAGAAAAAACAGTTACTTTTGGTTTTGTTGTATTTATCTTTGCTTTTATGTATATTTGTATGTACACAAATATGAAAACATAAAATACATTTGCACATGTTAAATGCAAAATAAGCATACAATAAGCTAATTAAATAATATTGCCTCTGCAAGTTCAGAAAATAAAGATGGCTTAAGTGACAATGGGTCCAAGAACACAGCCTACACATTCTTAAAGAGAATTCAATTCTATTATTTTAGGGATGAGGAACCTTTAGCATCCAATCCACTATATTCCCAACAGGGTTATCATCTAGAACTGAATGGTCAAGGTCTTCCAATTTTCTGTACTCGGCCCAGGGTGATCCATGCTAAACTCAATGGAAAAAACATTCAATAAAAAATAAAATAATCTTTTAACTTCACCTATTATTATCTTTGTGGGGAGAGGCATTTAATGCAGGATTTTTAGCAGTAATGGCATCACTATCGGTGTTGATGATAATTATTGGTGTTGATGTTTTATTTTTATTGACATTGATATTGAATTTTATCAATGAACTGTTCTACTAGCAAACATTCTTGTCTTCCTTCAGCTGTAACTACGCTTTTTATTTACATCATTTTAGGTGAAATAGCATCTGGAAGCTCTTCTTGGTTTTAAGATGATATTTACCATTAGGCTCATTAAAAGTTTCCAATTGGGTAATAACATGCCCCTGACTTTTTAGACTTAAAAAAAAGCAAAAACTTTAAGAGGTTATGGAGGATCTAACTGGACCTACTCTAATGGGGAGCAATCATTTTTACAGTTTGAAGTAACAGCATCTAATAAATAATAAACTGCTAATATTCCACATTTCTGTGGACTGAAATGATGATTTTAATTGAAAATGTTATTTATATATTATTGAAGAAGAGTAACAAAATTTTATGAACATGAAGGTTCTATGCAATCTCTCTAAAACTTTATTAAGCACTGGCTATTATTGCAGAGAATTAAGGTTTTTATAAAATATTTTCTCCACATGTGTAGATATTTTCACCACAATCTTTTTTCTTTTTATGTTGCAATACTTGTCAACCTCATAAAGATATTTATCAGATTTTCTCCTTGCTATGTACCTATGATAATTTATTCTTTATTACAAGCTGACATGTTGATCATGAAAGCTTGTTTACTCCCCTCACTTAGAATCCCATTTATCCACAAGGAAACTCATGTGACTATCATCCCAGCAGATGCTGGCCATGTTCACTAGATTAGAAAGACGTGTTTGGGTGGTTGTCAGAGTCAACTGTTTGTGTTAATCAAACGACTCCTAAGTTGACAGTCATGGATATGTATGAGTTTGAAATAAAAATGTGTATGATTTAGTTTCTACTTAATAGATTTTACCATGAGCAAATCCATGAGAATCACATATTCCTTATCTGGCTCTCCTCCTTAATATGTAAGGTCTGGTTTTGAGAAGCCTTATCCCAGATGAAAGGTATGTTTTATTTAAACAGACACCATAGTTAAAAGTGTGCCTCTTTAAATTTTCAACACGCAAGAAGTAAAGCCCCAGATGTTGGGTTGATTGTCCTCCAAAAGCAGGTGGGGATATTCAGGCCATCTTTCCACTTGCTGGCCTGCCTTTTCTGCTGCAATTCACACGATCCTGCCTCCTGCCAGGAACAGAACACTGATGGTGTGTGTGTCTCTCTTTATGGTGTGTTTCTCTCTCTTTATCTCCCCCTCATTTACTGGCTCCACAAGAAAGGACTGGCTGTCATGTCTGGTGAGAGGGAATTCTCTGGGGAGCCCTGTTGACCAGGGACCACTACTGATTCAGTAAGTGACCCTTTTTACCTTCTCTCAGGCTGCCAGATCTTTGGGGCCGTGTGCTGGCTTCTGTCTCAATCCTGTCCTCAGGCACGAGGGCAGCTGCTCTAGTTTCTCTCTGCCTCCCTACTAAGAGGATATCTGGGCCCAAGGGGGCCGGTGGGCCATCTTCAGAGCCGGCTCCCTTCTGCTGGGACTGGTTTCAGGGAAAGGTCTGTGGTTCTTGTCTTGCAGTAGCTGGGGTGCCTGAGTATTGAGTGTCAGAGTTAGGCCCGGGGTGGAGTCAGAAGACCCTCTTCAGACCATGTTCTCTGTCACAGCTGTGGCTGATAGAGTGCCCGCTCAGCTGAATAAAATCCTATCAATTTCCTGTGTGAGTAGTGACTGGTCTGTATGTTTCACCATCCACAAGCCTGGAGCGGAAGACAGGTGAGGAGTAGGATTTTTGCACCCTGATCCTCCAACATGTACATGAATGTACATAAATACACAGACGTAAGGTCTCTAATGTTATCGTTAGGTAGCTTTATGGATTAGGAAAGCCTAGAGGACCTTTTTAGAAGTCCCAAAGGTAGACCGTGGTCTTTCTCTGAGTTGGTGTCTGAGTTTAAATTAGTCTTCATGATAAAGTCATGGGGTGAGTGGCTTACTATGGCAGCTGAGAATAAGAGATGGAGAAGGAAGGCCGAGAGGAGGGATGGAAAGAGATGGTGGTAGGTTGAGCCTAAGGGCAAAAGCTAACTGAGAAATCCCCTCTGGTGGGGAAGTGTAGGGAGCTTTAACATGTCTCATCTTCAATGTCTACAGTTGTTCCCTGGTCTTCTCTGTGCAGTCATCTCCCTGCGCATCTCTCAGCTCTAGAAAAGTCTATTACTCAGGATAGCCTTAGTATTGTTTAGGGGCAAAGGAGGTCCAGGGATGGGATCAGCACTGGGCCAAGCAGGGCAAGGAGAGGAGAGGGGCCACAGAGACAAGAGTAGCGCCCGGGAACCCAAGCTGGTAGGGAACATGGTTGCAGCACTGAATGACCAAGGGTGGACATGGATGAAAAACACACACCTTCCCATACCCCCCTCCCCACCGAGAAACTAGAGGAAGGCTGCCTTGGGGGGATGGGCGAGGATTGCGTATAATACAGTCTTGAGTTACATGTTATCTAGGAAAGACAAGACACTATGTGTTGTTTGGTGTTTTTATTAATACTCTGTCTCCAATTTTATCAGGAATATTCATTTAGCCGTTAAGGTATTACCTTCCATTACCAGTTAATTTTTCATATGCTTACGTGCTTCTCTGAAACTAAACTAAGCATGCGTAAGGACAACGAGTAGATTTACTCTTCTTTGGATCTGCCAGTGCATCTAGCACATGGTGCGTCTTCAACAGATATTGTTTGATTAACAAGATATACAAAACGATGAAGCTCTACAGGTGAAAATGGGTGTATATTTATTTTGTTTTTAAATGATAATTTTTACAAATGCAGCATCAACCAAGATGACTGTTAAGAGTCCAGGTTTTAGGGCAAGATTGCCTGGGTGTGAAGGTTTAAAGATTGGCTCCATACCACCTGTGACCTTGGGCTGATTACTCAATGTCTCTGTGCCTCAGTATTCTGATCTGTAAAGTGAGCATCATAATAGTACCTCCTTCATTGGGGGGTTCCAGAGATTTGTAAATATATTCAAAGCATTAAGAACAGTCCCTGAAAGTAGGGACGTGCTATTTGCTTTTGTCATCCTGTCTCACCTGCTTGAGACTATGGCACCGTCTGGTACTTCTCTAATTGTTTAGGCAAGTACGCTTGTCTTCCTTCCCAAGTGTTGACTCCTTGAAGAGGGGCAATTGGCCTTCCATTCCCCTGTCCCACTCTCTGGACATATCATCTGGAAATGCTTTAGTGATCGAACTGAAGGAAGACCAGCCAGTGACCAGTTACTTAAAGGCAGAGAGATGAGACTGGTTGCTCAAGTCACATCAGCCAATAAACTGAACCAAGAGCCAGTGACCCCTGAGTACCTCATGTCTAACAGACCTCATAATAACCTGTCTTCTTCTCTCAAGGAATTAGGGTATTTGCTCTGGCCCTGGATGCCTCTAAAAAGTCTGTACCAGTGGTCCCCGGTGTGGAGTGTGTACAACACAGGGGATGTGAAAAATGACCCCCTGGGATATGGGAAAGCAATCTTAGAATTTTTTTTACATCAATGTTTAATCTTGACTTTTACTAGATATAATTTAATAATATTGTATAATATGTACATAATTTATAAGCAAAAGATATATACCCGTATGAAAGGCATTTTCTCAAACATACAGGTTCTGATATGTTTGAGTTGCAGTATTAGCTGGGAAAGTGTGAGGATTTGAAGTGAAATGAATTAAGTGTAGAAATAGGGAGGAACCTAGGCAGGTGCAGGGGAAAGAGAGATTGTGCTTTATGCTTAGGAGCTGGAAATAGGTGGCTTCTCCCCCCACCCCCTACCCCGTCATTCCAAGAGGCCATCCATGCACTTCTGGAAATTTCTGTAGTGTTGTGTAAATCAGCATATTTCCTCAAAAGTGCCTCAAGTTCTGGGGCTGGCCTGGTGGTGCAAGTGGTTAACTGTGCGCGCTCCGCTGCGGTGGCCCGGGGTTCGCCAGTTCGGATCCCGGGAGCGCACCGACGCACTGCTTGGCAAGCCATGTTGTGGTGGCGTCCCATATAAAGTGGAGGAAGATGGGCATGGATGTTAGCCCAGGGCCAGTCTTTCTCAGCAAAAAGAGGAGGATTGGCAAATGTTAGCTCAGGGCCGATGTTCCTCACAAAAACAAAAAAAAGTGCTTCAAGTTCAAAGGTGCAGGCTGGGATGTGGTCTTGGACACCTGGAGATCACAACCTCAGCAGATCTCTGCCAGGGCAGAGATGACCATTACTGGGAAAAGCTGGGGCAAAGTGCCCTTTGAAGCACTTAGAGGACACTGCCCCCTTCCCTCATAAAGAGGGGCAAAAGAAAAACGCTGGTTCATTCATTCAGCACAGTTCTCCACAGATGGCTTAGAGAAGGGGTTGGCAAACTTTTTCTGTAAAGGGCCAGAAAGTAAATATTCTCAGCTTGAGCAACGATACGGTCTCTGTCACAATGACTCAACCTGGTCGTTGCAGCGGGAGAGCAACCATACATGACAAATAAGTGAATGGCGTGGCTATATTCCAATCACTTTATTTATGGACACTGAAATTTGAATTTATATAATTTTTAAATATCACAAAATATTACCCATCTTTTGATTGTATACCATTTAAAAATATAACAAAGTTTCTTAGCTCATGAGCGCGACTAAGACAGGTAGCCAGCTAGACGTGGCTCATGAACCACAGTTTGTAGACCTCCGGTTTAGAGAAGATCCTACGGTATTATTTCTTTTTTTAAGTGTGAACATCTTCACCTGTCTTAATTTGATATAGATGAATGAAGGATCTTTTTCTTATTGTAGCTCATTTTTCATTAAATCCCTGGAAGTTTATTAACAGGAGCGGATGAATATGGAACAGAGAATCAACATAATCCCTTTTGTTGTCAGTTTTTATTCAAATTAGATCTTGAACAACGTCACTGAGGTTATCTGCATCTTTATAAGGGGTGCGCGAAAATAAAATTACCTTAGTTAATAATATGCAACAAACTAAATCTTAAAATAGCCCAACCACAGACAGGAGTGGATCTAGCAGACTGCAGGCGAGAGAAATTCTGACACAAGAAAAATTAATAGGTATTCTTTCTCATCTAAACCAAGATGTGTATTATTAACATTGGACAGCATTTACAACGTCAAAAATAAAATAGAGTATTTTGTGCCTTTCTTCCTATGATGCAGTGAAATATTGAAATGTAAATATCAATAATCAACTATGAGAGCAGCTTAGCTTGCCTGGATTTCAAAACGTGTAATTTAGTATCATAATGCAGTTTAACAAAATTGCTATGCTCTACTTCGAGGTAACTAGAAGTTACAATCATCTGAGGATGCGGAGCCCTGTGTGCCAAGGTCTGGACCAGAGTTTCAGCTTTCCCACGCCTCAGCCCCCGTCGGGGGTAATGTGTATCATTAGAAATGAAGGAGAGCTCTACTGTCTGCAAATCAGCAACATAATATTTTCTAAGTTTACTTAGCAATAGGAGGCTTTATAATAAGTGCAATTCTCAACATCTTAATTATATCGATTTTATAGTTAAGTGTTCTTTAGCACATTTAATCATGACATTTGGCCAGTTATTTTGCAAATGGCTACATATTCTGGAAAATGCTTGTCTGTCTTCATGCAGCCTGTAAGTGTTCAATTCACAATATATATTTAATCCAGGAAAGCTATACAGTTGACTGAACCATATGCAATTGCCAATAATTGACCTTTAAATAATAATTTCATATGATTCAGCTGAATAGTGTGTATGAAATAAATTCTGTTTGCCTTACAAAATATGCTACATTTTTAGTAAATATGTTTTTTCCCCAAGCTTGTCAAATAGGTAGACTATATCATTAAAAAATACTTACCAGCATTAGACATGTGCCTTTTATGTCCAGAATAATGACTGTGCTTTCTTGAAGTATTTATATTCACTAAATACATTAATAATTATGTACAAAAAATTAGTACCACTTCCTTCAACTTGCCTGTTTGATAAAACAAGCTTACAACCCCATTGAACTTATTTCACTGACAATATAGTCAGGCAGCTAAACTGGAGTCATATCTGGTTTCTTTCATCGTGATCACAGATATTAACGAGAGAAGCAGGTCATACTGCTTGTGAGAGAGAGGACACACACATACACACACACACACACACACACACACCCCTTTCACAAGGGAGTATTCTTTATGCTCCCAAGCAGACCCACTTCACTGTGGACAGACCACCGAGCGGGGTCCTGAATACACACCTGTGCTCGTGCGGTAGGTGCCGGTGTGTGCTGGCGGCAGAGGGTCCCCCTGGCTCTGGCTGAGACTCCTCATAGGGGGCTTCTGATAGACGCGGTCTTCATAGATGGGGTCTATGTGGTGCTCTGGGGACTGCAGGGCCCGCAGCTCCGGGCCCAGGTGGCCGTGCTGGCTGCTGTACGAGGCCCGGGACCCAGCTGAAATAAATAACAGGGACATTAAGACTTGACCAACATTCAAACAGAATTTGTTTCATCAAAAACATTTTCAAAATTTTTTTGGACAGAAATGTTGAAATCTGCAGAAAATCAAATGAATAACATGAAATGGCAGCAATATGTCAAGCTAATCAGCTTATCGGCATCACCCAGCTGCCTTGCTTTGCTCCCAAACCTGATCTTACAAAGATGATAATGATTCTGAGATAAATCCACATGGAACAGGGTCAGTGAAACATCATTTTTCTCAGCTAATGAATGTAGCTAGTTTCCTCACTAAAAGAATCAGGCAGACAAACCTAAAAACCTCTTATTATCCCGTAGTCCTTGCATCTTAAATTTTACAACAGAAATTATTATTTAAAATGATGAGCAAATGAATAAGCCAGGACAGCAAGACATCTTGACGTGGTTCCTGAAAAGTGAACAAGAATTTGTTCTCATCAGCAGTTTTTTCCTGGACAATGAATGAACCCAAATGTTCGTACTTAACAATAGTCTAAACCCCTGAGAGAAGCAGATTTTAAAGAAAAAGGTTTTGAAGTTACATTTTCCTTTACTCTCACCCTCCAAATTGAAGCATCTGCATTTAGTCTTCCTTCCTCTGAAAAAGGTACAGTTGTCACTCATGGGCTTAATTTATAAATTGGGGCTACACATCACTCGCCTTGCAGTGTTTTTAAATATTATTTGTGTCATTTTGTTGCGTTGTCTGGGAAGAGATGTGGCTTTGAAGCAATGCTGTGGACCAGGGAACCTCTGCACATGAGGAAATAGAGTTTTCTGAGGGCTAGGAGGTTGAGTTGACACACAGAAAAGAAGAGGCTGATGGAGAGCCCACATTTCATCTGAGGTACAGTCAGAACCGCAGGAGCAGAAGTACAAGGAGAATCGTCTCCCCTGGGGCAGACAGGCTGGAGGACACCCAGAGACAATGAAGGATGCGGGGCATCAAGGAGAGACGGTTATCTAATGATGGTTAGTAGAGAACACACACAAGAACCAAATGAGGCTACAGCTGATTTTAAGAAAGACCTGTTAGCTAAATCCCCAAAATTCATACCCATGTGACATGCTGGGATTTAACTGTCAACTGCCTTGGGAACAGCCCAAATCAGAAGCTCCCCATTCTAGCCTAAAGCAACAGGGTGTTGGAATTCCTTGATTTGGGTGGTGACTGTGGACAGCTCTCCCTCTGTTCTGCTCGTCCAGGGCCTTCACCAGGGGCCACTTTATAGCCAAAATCTTCAATGCTCAATGGGCTACTTCTTCAGCATTATGTAACCCCAGGGACTTTTAATGTCTCACCTAGTATATTAAAGGAAAAAGTTATTCAAAAGTTTTGAAATTGCCAAAAGATAAATAAATGTTTTACTGGTATATTTTATACAGGCTGCTTTAAATTTAAACAAGCAGAAAACAGAGCATTTTGGAATGATTGGGGCAATGCTGAAATTCTATGAATTCAGTGTTCATAAAAATCACTGAATGTTTTGAGGAAAGCGAAAGAATAGGGCAGACAAGTTCTTTACCTTTCCCTTTGCTAGCAATTAAATAAATTCTGATTTAGATAGCATTCAGATGAATGCTAGATCCAAAATAACTGTTTTGAATAATTAGGTTCATTGCATCTGATTTATCAAATGCCAACATCACACTGAATATTACCTCATGCTCATACTTTCCAGGAATATATTTAAGTACGATATGCCTTGAGTTCCTGCTGTCAATTCTTCCTACTTCTGGAGATTTTGATAATATTGCGAAGGACTTACAAGTGTAAAAAACAAGGAAACAGTCATTAAATCCAAATGCTTCATAGTTAGATAAAAGTTATCCATCACTGGTAGATTTAGAGTTGTAACTTTATCACCATTCCTTGATTCTATGCCTCTAAAAACATCCAATGATGAGCAATAAAACGACCTGCTGGTCTTTTAAGTGATGAGGTGATCTGAGGGCATGGGTGAAAATCCTCTTATGATAAGCATTTACTGGGCATTAGGAAATTTTTATTAGTACCATGAATTAGAAATTAATGACCAAGGGTCCTAGCAAGGAACAAGAATCTTAAGATTCGGTCTACCTCTGTGAATATCAGACTTTCTATGTGCTGCTATTAAGAAAAATATAATAATAAAATTAGTAAATATTTGAATAGTATACTATACTTTTTTATTAGCACACTCTTGATAAAACTATAAGTTCATAGTGTTTCCCTGTGGAAACATTTACACAAAGTACATTTGCATATTTAAGCATTATGCGTGGCACTAAATGAGATAAAGCATTTTGAAAGGAGCATTGTTTACACTCCTTTTTATCCATTGTGATGAGGTTTCAGTTATTCATGGGTGGGCACAGTTATTGGCAAGAGAGACAGAGAGAACTAGGAGAAAGAGTCAAGGAACCAAAGGTTAAAAGTACAACTTCTAGAATTCATGCCTTCTACCATTCTTGCTCAAGAAAGAATGTACCAGACTAACAAAGCCTATTTTATTTTCGGCAATTTCGAGAAAAAGATTCTCACACAACCTCTTCTGGGAATATGCTCAAAAATCTCATGAGATGGTGTATATGTTTGCTGATTCAAAGAAAATGTAATTTTCTTTAGTAGTAATTTTCTCTCACCATTACTTTCTATTTGACAGTGAGTCTTCAGCATTACATTGGACTCATTAGTAAGCATTTACATCTTTAGAAACATTAGTAAGCATTTACGTCCTTGCCAGGAACTGGCATTAGTGACCATTAGTAAGTACTGCATCTTTGCCAGGAATTGGAATGATGTTACTATAACAAGAAAAAATTCTGGAGAAACTTTGACTTTGTCCAAAATGTCAGAGATGTCAAGGCCAATGATGTTGGTGCAGAATAATTCTGAGAGCCTCACCTTGACCAAACTGAGGGTTCAGAACTTCAGCTTGACAAAGTGTAATGGAAACAAGGATGGGCCAAAGAGAAAAGGGAGAGGAGAACCCACAGACCAGACCGACTGCAGCAACAGTTTCCCCCCGCCACTGTGGACACAGGTCATGAGTATAATGCCTGTGTCCATAAGGCACTTTATGACCAATTTCTGCAACAATGTTTACATCATCCCGTGTTAACATCAATGCTATCATATGGTTTTACTCTTCCTACTTGTCCTCTCCACAGGACAAAGTTTGGGTCTAGAGAGCTCAGGCATTGGCAATTTTCGTAAATAATGTGTTTCTGAAAATGAGTCTGAAGACTCATGTCTGAAACGTGAATGCTCGCCTTCAGGCTGAGAGGTTATGATCCAGGAGGACTAAAGGATACTGTAACAGCCCCATGGGTGCTCTGTGCAGGCCATGCCTCCTCCACGTCCAGGAGCCCTGGAGGACTGGGGAGAACCTGCAAATTGATGTAGGACTGGGCTGACAGCTGCTGCACAAGAGCTATCACTTGTCACAGGGCCTCAGTCACCTCCTTACTGCTGCTGGGGCTGACATGAATGGATGCTCAGGCAGCTCAGAACCCAAGTCACTCCTGTCCACGCAGCTGTGGTGCTGATGGTGGGAAGAGAGAGGAAAGGGTTTGGTTCTGTGGCAGAAGGGGAGGTATGGGCTCCAGGGGCTCAGAGGGGTGGACAGACTGGACTACAGGAGAGTGGAGGGGACACCCCTGCTTCTCTGTAGGCACCTCCACTCCAGCGCTGTCATTTACATGAGCAACTCCTATGTAGAAACCTGAAATCATGGCTCACCATCAAATTCTGCATGTGAAAGGTGGGGTTAGGAGTGTAGATGTATAATGTTCAACAGTTTCAAGTAAAGAGAAATAGCATCTAAAGTAGTAATTCTACTGCTGTTTCTTGTGTCAATTTTGCCCAAACAACCCGAAATAAGAAGACATTTTAGGGCCCCAAATCTGTGTCTAACCAGCTGGGTGAATCAAGGCAAGTCACTGAACCTTGCTGAGCCCCGGTTTCCTCAAGTGTAAAAATACAGATAATAATACATGCATTTGTATGGCATGGGATTCTGGAGGATCAAGATGAGAGAGATCACGTGAGAAAGTGCTCTGCAATTGATAAAGCAACATAAAAATAGGTATTCACGTGTCATTTGATCTTAGAATCAAGAAATTATATCATCTCATGAAAATATATCTTTTGATTTGAAAAAACACACCTTTTAACACAAACTATCAAAAACTTAGAGATTTAATTTTTAAATACAAATGGCAAAATTTTTGATAATTTTGTGAAATATCGCAAAATGTAAATCTCATGGTTTTATTTTCTTTTCTTAAACAAACATTAGTGTTGCTTTTTAATAGACAATTGCAAAGAATGCAGGAATGAAGGAAGTCCAAAAGGGAAAGAAATACTGAAATGAGTAAGAAAAGGCGGAATCCTTTTCAGAAAGGGATATGGCATAAATTAAACCTGCAAACTGAAGATAACAAACATTTGCTGATCCAGGAGGAAGTCAGCAGCAGATCTGAAGGGAGTTTTTGACACGGAAAATAATTATGAAGCTGAAAGGACTCACCTTTCCCTTACTGCCTTGCTTGTCTCACTCCCCCACTGAATGTGACTGCACGTGAAATGCGACTCCACATTTTCCTGGGTCACAGAATCCAACAGGCTCTGTTTTCATTCGACCAGCAGTGTGAAACATTTCTCATTTTAGAGTGATTTGCAAATAAATTTCTATGTACCAGATTTTACATATATCGTTTATATGTCCCAGTTAATTGACATTGATGGATATACTCATTCAGCCAACACATATTTACTGAGTGCCTGGGCAACTTCTAGGAGTTGAGACCCCATGGAGCTTACGAGAGACAAGGCTCCTGGCCTTGAAAATAAGTAAGCCATCGTTTTCAGGCAGCTATGGAGATAAAGATACTAAAGAAAGATAAAGTAGGGTAGACAACGTGTCCGGCGTATCCTGTTTTGATATGATGGTCAAGAATGATCTTTTTGAGCATCTGAAATTTCAGCAGAGAATTTCATAAGGCCAGAGAAGAGGCCAAACTGGAGAAAGATCCATGTATTTCTCTGACAGAGGGAAACAGCAGTGAGAGCGGAGGCCCTCTGTAGCAGATTCATTTCATAATATATATAGGAGGGACTTTATTAGTATCTATTTAATCCATATTGACTTTTAAAAGAAACACCAGCTACTTTATGAACTCTTTTTGAGTCCGTACTACAATCGAGTGTAAGAACTGAACAGATATTTTTTAATGCAAAATTTCACAATCACACTAACCACATTTTTATCAAAAGGATTTGAAATATTCAACGGAGGATAACACATAACAAAGTCATGAAAATTACACCACCGAAGAGTCAGCTCAAATATATATATATTTTTTGCATTTGAGTTTTCATTCCTTAGAACATGATTAATTCTCAAATCTTGGCTTATTCCCCCAAAGAATCATCTGGGGGACTCTGAAATGCTGATTCCTGGACACAACCCCCAAAAGATTTGAACTCGGTTTATCCAAGAGGGGGTGACAATGTGCACCGTTACACCTCGTGATTCCACTGCAGGGATCACACTGAGAGCCACCCTGTCCCAGATGGAGAGAGAGGGCACAGGCATATTTAAAAGAAAGAAATAAATACCTAACATGTTACAACCCTCATTTTATCATTTCTTGCTTTCTTCAAATAATATCATTTACTACTATGTTACGCCAATTACTTTATTGAGCAGAATGAAACAGATTCATTCTGCTTTTCATTGGGACCCACTCACATTCTTTTATTTCTATACTATATAATTTATGATTCTCTAATGCAAATTCACTCGCTTTTGCAAAGAAATAAATGTTTGCATGCTTTCATTTGGAAATATCAATATTAAGTTCTTAAGGACATACTGCCATTGGTCTGTTCTCTTCAAATTTGGGAGTCAGTTTCAAATGCTCATTTGCAAAGAAATGGAAGGACAAAATGAAGGGCCTAAATGACACAGCCGTCAGTGGGCCAGAACAAGCTGCCTCAATGTGTTTGCGAACAGGTGGCTGAGATAGGCGCTTCTACTTCTGAGATAAAGAGCCGACTTCAAGGAAAAGCTATAAACTTCTTGTGCCATGAAGGAAAGTCCAAAGGAAAATCTAGGAATTCAGGTTTTTAAAAAATTGTGCAATCAGTTCATGCATCAATATTGATTAGTGAAGCCACATCTTTGAAGGGCAAAACAGAACTTGTATAAAGAAGTGTGGAGCCTGGAAGAGAAGCAGATTTTCCTTTGCAAATCCCCAGTGCACCTCTTCCTCGCTCAACACTCTGATTTGAGGGGTGTGTTCCCTGCCAATGCACTGGCATCATTAAGCAACGTGGCCAGGCAGCATGGCCTGTGCAGGTAGGTAGCCTTCGCTCTGTGATAGTTTATGGCTTTGAAATAGTGATTTTGTGACTTTGAACCTCTTAAATAGTCTGGCTTGATATCTGTCAGCATAAACTCAAGAGGGAAAAGTGACATCAGCAAATAAGCACTTCTAGAAACACAAAAGGTAACATAACTGTGGTTAACATTATTATATCACAAACGTGTGCTAAGTAAATTGCTGAGAGATGCAAATATTACATCTCAGACCTGAGGAATACCTTGTCATAATAAAGATTTACATGTCTTACTCTTGATTTTTGCTTTTAACTCAAATCGAAATTCCAAAATCTACTTCCTACTCCTATGCTAACTAACTCATGAATTAATTTCAGTATTTAAAGGACCCAAAATATTTCCTGTGCATCCTGAGTCAAATCCATGTGCTAAATTTCATTTGCAAATGATCATTAAGTCATTGAATTAGTTTGACATCTTATTTCATGTTGTTATAAATGTTAAAATATATGGACACATTTCCTATATAGGCTATGAGCCATATTTCAGACTGATGTTTGGGAGGGACATCATTAATTCAGATGTATTCCATGATAAAATTGCACTGAAGCCTAATAATTTCAATGTAACAGGCCATCCGATGATTTAAAATGATTCTATGGTAAGTCTGTTTTGAAAAGCAAAAAGTGCCCCCCTGTTTTAATTATTTCATAAATCCTAGATTTTCAAATATTATACTAACTTAATACAGTTTTGCTGTGATCACAAATAACTTGAATGCTCACACAGTCTCTGCCAAGTTACAAAATACAAAAAGATCTGTTCTTATAACTTTCTTGATGAGGTTTCCAATACAACTTATTGCAATTATGAAACCTCACCTCAGCTTTAGCAAATGAACAGTGTAATCTATTGGGACTCAAATACTTTCCAGTGAGAATAATTTAAAGGTCAAAATCACTGGTCAGGACACAATCAGGATCATGTGATCTTATCCCTTATGAAAGCACATGCCCCTTGTTCTTGTATTTTCTCTCTAACCACAAGCATTTCTTCCCAAGCTGTTAGGAAAAAAGGCTTCTTTTGTTCAACTCCTTTTGTGACAGGCGGACATGTGGAAAGTAATGAGATGGTGGTGACGGAATATAAAGAGTAATGTGGAGTCTGATATCTTTGCATTCTTAGGAGGGGCCATTTGCATTTTTGTCTTCAGTCAAAGGTCGTGTGGCTTCCGCGGCTACAGTGAAGTGTATGATGCACTATGTCACAACTCACGCCCAGCTCCAAGTTAAGGACAAGCCTGTGGAAACCTACCTGTCTAAGGCAGTACTACTACTAGTGAAACACACTAGGTCAACAGCAGTGGTTTGGCACCTGCTTCTGGTTTGTCTCAGGGTGGGTAGAGAGTGGCTACGAATGTCCTCGCCATGCACTTCAGTGTTTCTCAAAATGCCCTGTGCCTATGAGTCCCCTGATTAAGGTTCAGGTTCTGACTCAGTAGGTTTGGGGAAGGGCCTGAGGTTCTGCATTTTTAACAAGTTCTCAGGCACTGTCACTGCCGCTGGTCCGCCGACCAGCCTTTGAGAAGCCAAGACATGCTGGTTTAGCTGTAGACACGTATCTTGGTTGCTAAAGGCCTTTAACTTCGTCATCCTTCTGGAGTCCTGGAGTCAGACACATCAATGCCTTATTAAGCAAACACGGGTGCCTCAACAAAGGCACAGGCCAAGGGTGTAGCTGGATGCTGGCCATGCTGATGGGGCCTCACTTACCCGGGTCCAGCATGTAACTGTGCTGGCCACCACTTGTGAGCACTGTATCGGCTCCCACGGGCTGCCCTGGCCAGTGGGTCAGACTACAGCATGCAGGCTGCTGCAGAGCGATTGTCCTTAGCTCTAGGCGACTGGGCCCCACGGGACACCAAGGGGCATGCAAAGGCCTTCATGAGCAGACTAGCTGGGGCAAGAGTCATTTCAAGGGGAAAAAAAAAAACATTTCTGCATATGCAGCATGGACTTTTTAGATATGGGTAGACTGGAACATTTTTGCTGCTATCACTGTTTCTTGGCTGATTCTCAGAAAGCAAGTATCTACATTCCCTGCATTGCCACAGCACATACACATGTTAGGGTTCAGCTCAGTGCTTCTCAACCCTGGGAGAACATATATGGTGTTCACCAGGAAGACTTTTTAAACAGTATTGATGCTGGGCGCTCACTCCAGACCACTGAATCAGGACCTCAGGGGATGGGCCCAGGGAAGGGAAGAGTTCAAACACTCCCCAGGTGTCTCTAAGAAGGAATCTGGCTCTGGATGGTCAGGGGCAGGCCTGGTAGATTGGGGGCCTATGTAGGGTCTTGAGGAGTGCATGTCAAGGCTTGGTCCTTGGTCTTGGATGGAGATTGATATTTCCATGGAAACAATCTAGAACAAGATGCTGCTGACCCATCTTTTTTTGGTATATTGAGATACAAAGCAGGACAGACAGATAGACTTCAGCTTCAAGGGACCAGAAGTCTTCATTCTACTTTCTGAAATGTTCCTGCTGTAGGAACTGAAGCTAAGTTCATTTTTGTGTATGTGGTTTTTGCCTATCAAAGGGCACAGATGAAACATCCACAGAGACCTCCATTCTCAAATGTAGGGGGTGGGTAACTTTCCCTTGGAGGGAAGTGTAGTTTCTGAACTTGGCAGGAAGACAGCGATACCTTTGAGACTAGGGAGAGTAGGACATGGTTTTTGCTCCAGGCCTGCTATACACTGCGCTGCACTGAACTTCTTGCTGGGAAATCCCCAAGTTCACAGTGTAGACATGCAGAGATTGCATGACATTTCCTGCCTCTCCCAGTCCCCCCATTTCTGTGAGTTTCCAGAAAATGTCTTTGGGCTGGACCAAGTGTGATTTCTGGGAAGGTACATTTGTGAGGAGTAACTGCTCTTGGGCTGGGGGTTGCCTGATTTTCTATATTAGGTGAGGGTGGGGTCATGGCGGTGACAATCGTGCCCTGTGAACTCTTAGGAGTCTTTCTAGAAATAACTTCAGTGTAACCACAACCATTCCAGTGAGAGTCCTGACTGAAGCTAGTGAAAGGACCCCCAGAAAGACTCGACCAGGCACCCCAAATCCTTGTCAGCTGAGACTGGGCAGAGCAAGAAATTGGTAGGGGGTGAACTTTGAATTGTAATATCTTTGTACAAAAGGGCAACATAATTTGAGTTTAGACTTGAACTTAAAGTCTTCTGACATTAACTTGTGAAGACGTTTAATCTGTGAATGTTAATTTTCACCTGAGAGGGGTCTCCTATTTAAAATTTGCTTCCAATGCCGTCTGTCTCCTCCCGGGGAGCAGCTTTTGGCAGCAGCGTGCTGGGTAGAACGGACCAGGAGCTCGGCTCACTGCTGCCCTATTGTCCTAATTAACTAGTAAAGCAGAGTGATCTACGATTTGGTGCTTTATTAATTAGTCACTCACCAGTTTTTAAAGGCTAGTCTCATATTCACACAGATACTCTCCTTTATCAACAAGGTGGATATAATTCAATAAATGTCATTTTACTGGTCTACAGCTGCTTCTCAATACCCCAACAGTGCAACGTCCGCACAGTACATCTGAAGTCTGGCTTCCAGACCTAATTGCTATGGATAATTACGGATATTTCCATGGAAACAATCTAGAACAAGATGCTGCTGACCCATCTTTTTTCGGTATATTGAGATACAAAGCAGGACAGACAGACAGACTTCAGCTTCAAGGGACCAGAAGTCTTCATTTTACTTTCTGAAATGTTCCTGCTGTAGGAACTGAAGCTAAGTTCATTTTTGTGTATGTGGTTTTTGCCCATCAAAGGGCACAGATGAAATTCTCAATGGACAATGGACAAGGAGAAGGGTTTTATCGGACAAAAGTAGGCTTAAGTATGCAGTTTTCTTCATAAATTGGTTTAAATATTTTTAAAAATATGTGAACTAAGATAGTTTGCATCTCAGCATCTTAAACACAGGTCTTTTTACTCAGAATGTGTTAAATATATCATAGATAGGCTGTACAAATTCCTTTTCAAAAATCAGATATTTAGCTTCTAAAACGCAGACTTAAAATGTATTCTCTCTGTATCATTTTTCGACTGCTTTCTATGTTTCACCAACACCCACAGAATGGCCTTGGTGATAATTCCAGAAGAAAAAGACACTGTTAACTCTCAACATAATTTATAGGGGAAAAAGAGCAAATAAAGTGCTTCCTAGATTAGTCATTCCCTATATTTACATTTTATAAATTCTTTATATCAACATCTTATTAAATTTTCATTATTTTACTCAACATAATATTTGGCATACAAAAAAAGAGTTTGAAAAGAGAGTAATTATGTTGTGCAATAAACAGTTCTGGGGAGCACTCAAATTTTTCCTTGATTCTTTTCTAGTTAAAAGCTTTCATATTTATATGTGTGTGTTTTAGAATCCAATTAGTAACTGAATTATATATGAATAATTATTATTTGAATACCACTTCTATTTACCACAACATTAATTCCCTCATACACTGCACCGTTGATGGGACCTATGTATAATTATAACTCTTCCACTCCAGTTTTCATCTGTGGTCTTTATTGAAAGAACTTACTACAAAACCACCAATTGGTATGGTATGGTAGTGATGTTGGTGATGTTCTTCTATTACAGAAATTGATTTGTGTTGACTCTTCCAGTGCAAGACAAACATAGTTTCCAGAAGGCTGTCAAGGTGAAGGGGTCTGTTTGTGGCCACGTCAACAACCACCAACAGCTAACTGACTCAGCCATGGCGGGGACTGTGGCGTTATCTGCTCTAACCAGCTGAGCTTAAGACCTGAATGAATACTTGTGTATGTGTGTATATTTTTTCATTCTAAAGGGAAATGTATACAGACTTCCCTTTTCTATACCAATTATTAAAATGAAGCTGACTTCCTAACAGAGGTTTTGACTTTATCACGTTGCTAGCCCATTCAAGAAGAGTAAAGATTGAAGCCAGAAACATCAGGAAAAGCAGACACCATTCAAGGTTCAGTATGGGCTGCACCTCTGTCATGGCAGAGCACCTGTGGGCCCAGGTCCCATCTAGTGAGCCAAACAGGAAAAATCAATGCTATCAAGTCTGTTTGAAGATACTTACAGAGCAAGCAGAAATTCAAGGGGCTGCTCATGTCCACTCAGTCAAAATCACTAATGGGAAGTTTAGGTTCCCTTTGATGCCAAGTCTCTACCTGCAGTTTCCTGGGCAGTCCTCAGTATACAGACACCACAGGAAAGGCGTTGTCTGTTTTTATGATCTCTTACTTCTCTAGAGCTACACCCGGAGAGCTGCTAGCACTACAGGTGAGCCTATGACATTCCACGGACTGCTGTCTAGGCCTCTATTAATACTGCAACTGAGACCTAAGAAATACCAGAAGCCACTTTCCGAAGAATTGAGAAGCTCAGAGGTGAGGAAGCAGGCACTTTATCTTACAGATTTTCAATACCCATTGAACCAAGCCTTTCTGGTAGCTGTTGGTCATTTTTTAATGTTTCACTCACTTTGGAGAAAACCTGGTATCTCTTTGTGTTCACGCCTCTCTCTGTACTGAGGATGACTTCCGGTTATCAATGGGACACAACACTCACCCACTAGCTAGCTTTACAACAGTCATTCAAAAATATTTTTGAATATGTACTAGACGAGGCGTGATGAGGAGTTCTGAAATATGCGGGGTCTCATTAGCTGCCCTCAGGAAGCCCATATGCCCACTATTCAAATGCTCGGCCTCTTTTGATTGTGGGAAAATTCAGGATACTTTCTTCTTTGTATCACAGTCAGTGTTTTGGTAACACACAGCAAAATAAATACATAAAGATCCATTTGGGATCAGCCTTTAGAGATTTTAGATATTTCACTTCAGCTATTTCATAGTAAATGCAAAGTTTTATACACATATATAAAATACATATATATACACATAAATGTGTGTGTATATATGTACATATATATAAATGTGTGTGCATATTAATTTTTGTCATATGTTTAGAATATATATAATAAGCAGAAATTATATGCATTATACATTCTATATATATTCTGTATATCACTGACTAAATATATGACAATTTTTTTGTGTGTGTGTGAGGAAGATTAGCCCTGAGCTAACATCCACTGCCAAACCTCTTTTTGCTGAAGAAGACAGGCCCTGGGCTAACATTCGTGCCCATCTCCCTCTACTTTATATGGGACACAGCCACAGCGTGCCTTGATCAGTGGTGCATCGGTCCACGCCCGGGGTCTGAACCCACCACCCCCGGGCTGCTGAGCAGAACGTGCCATCTAAACCACTACGCCACAGGGCCAGCCCACGACAAATTTTTAAAAATTACAAAATGTACCTTGGTTAAATACAGTGGTGGGAGGGATTTTGATACAGGCTGGGTTGCAAATTAACTCCATTTTGAGAGATTTTACGTTATTAATTCTTTAAGATTATTTGTGCATCTACTAAAACAGTTGGTCTCCATATAAGCCCTGCTGCTTAGATAAAAAGAAAAAAAAGTATTTAAAAGCATCATATTTATTAAGGCAGAGATACTGGTTAACTATAATCATTGAACTGATGCTAACACTTGAATTAGTGGCTAGCATAGATGCCCGTGTGTCCAAATTAATTAACACCGGTGACTGAAAAGAGACCCAGGAATATATTCCCCTCAATGCCCCACTGACTTTAAGTTCAGAGGCATAGAATCTGAAGAGTGGGAGAAACCCACACCATGGGGTCAGAATCAGCCAGGCTTTCTCCATTGTTGGCTGCAAGGGACACAGCTAGGAAGCCAGTCCGGGGGGCCAACAATGTCATTTCCTTTTCTGACTGGATACTGTATCTGAAAGCATTTTCCCAGAAGACTCCTACTTTAACCAGTCATCTACCTGATCTGCAGAACTGGAGAAATAAGATGGATTCTGAATTCAGTACCAGCAAAACATCTGGCTGCACATTACCTGGCCCACTTCTCAACGAGGGAAAAGGGAATTGCCTGTGAGTTGGCTCACTAATGGGGGCCCAGAACTCGTCCCACGTTAATTGGTTCCTCTTCCAACTTCTCACACACTCATCTTGCCTCCACTCTCTAATGTCTCAAATATTCACACACTCCTGGGATTCTAACCCCAAGTGAAAAGAAGCTTATAGGGCCTTCTAGGTATTTATTCTTTCCAAAAAAATCTCATGGCCCCTTATTAAAAAAAACAAAGTGGATAAAAATCTCTACTCAGGAAAATGGTCACTAGTTCCCCAGTGCCTCCTCAGAGTCAGCTCAGGAGAGCAGACCTCAGACCAAGTGCAGCCTTAATCTCAGGTATATCCCCAGTGCCCCAAGCTCTACCTTAAACCTGCCAGGGCTCACGGCACCACTGGACAAGTATGCATAACTACTATGTTATCTGACCCTCCCCAGCTATACGCCTCTTCTCCTCCTGGCACTTGTCACAGTTGCACTTTGTAAACCCAACCTCAAATGCTGCCTCTGTCAAGAACCCTTTCCTGATCCTCCATCCTGGATGGGCCTTTCCCTCTTGGGATGCCCCCAGCTGTTGGTCCACTCTCATGGCTCATATCCTAATTACAAGCTACTTCTGAACTGATGTCATTCCTTCCCTCCTTCCAGTCAAACAAGACCCCTGGAGTTATGGCTTCCACCTTATTTACATTTGAATTCCCAGTAGAGCTTGGCTGGTATCATGATTCTCCATAGTAACAACAGTTATAATTTACTGGGTCCTTTTAATGTGTGAGTACACTAATAAACAACTGACAGGCATGATCTCAATCTCAAATGATCTTTGCAATGACTCCATATAATTGCTGTGGTATTGTTATTCCCACCACAGGATAAGTAAACAACCTCAGAGAAGCCCTGTTTTGTTCCCTAAACAGGCCAAGCATGATTTCACCTCAGGACCCTTGCACTGCCTGCTCCCTCCACCTGGGATATTCTTCCCCAGATATGCACATGGCTCCCTCCCTCGTTGCTTCAGGTGTTTGCTCAGTGGACACCTTATCATGGAGAGCTTCCCGGCCACTCTGCCCCTCGGACATCCCTACTTCCCTCAGTCTCTCCCCATGGCTCTTCTCACCATCTAACATCCTATCTACATTAGGTTCTGTTGTTCACAGGTGTGTGCCTCACACCTAGAAGAGTACCTAGCACAAAAGAGGTGCTCAATAAATACTTGTTGAATTGAACCCAACTGTCCAAGGTCACAGAGCTAGAAAGTGACGGAACCAACGACAGCACTCTAGCCCCTCAATCCATGCTCTTAACTACTGCCTCTTGTATTTGTGGAACTCGATGGAATGCAACAATTCTTTCTTTTCCATCTGCAATTAAACTCACTATTCTCACCCATTCTTTTACTCGTTGAGTCCTTAGATATTAAAATCACTCAGACTCTTGGGGACTTAACGCCAAAATTCACGACTATCAAGATCACGTGTTGAGGCCCAGCTTTCTTTGCCTGCTAGCTTGCTGCCCAGATGTCTTTTTCTCCCCCTGGGACTTCTCTTTATTGCCCTTCCAAACAGTATACATTGTTTCCTGAGTACCATTTTGCCCTCTTGTTTTATGCCCTTATTTAGCTGGAATAATACATCCTCCAAGTGCCACAGCTTTCCAGGAAAGGGTACATAGGAGATAGATTTTATGAATACTTGCAAGTCTGAAAATATTTGATTCTCCCTTTATAGATGATGGATAATTTGGCTTTGTATAGATTTTAGGTTGAAAATTACTTCCCCCAGAACGTTGAGAGCATCACCTGATCGATTTTTTATCATCCCTTATCTCTGCTGCAAGTCAGGTGGCATCTAACTGTTTTATTTCTCTCCAGAGGCTTTATGGTCTTTTAATGTTGGTGCTTTGAAATTTCATGATGCAAAATATGGAATATGTTCTATTCCAAGCAGAAGGCATTTCCTATGAAGCCACAGGTCCCTCAGCTCTGAGGAATTGCTCTGTATCACTCCTTTGAAAACTTGCTTCTCTCCATTCTCTTTCTGGGACTTTAGTAACGTCTCCTGGATTTGTCCTTTATGGCTATTATTGCATTATGCTCATAATTTGTGTCTCTTTCCCTTTATGTTCTACCTTCCCAGTCGTTTCTTTGACTATTTTCCAGTCATTCTATCAAATGTTTAATTTGAGTAGTTTCATTTTTATGGCCTAGAAAGATTTTCTTGTTCTTTGATCCTTTCACATATCATCCAGCTCTTACTCAATAAACATAAGATCTTCTTAAATCCTTCTCAGTACTGAACTAAAGGTTTTGCTTGTTTCTTTTAATCTCTTTTATTCTGTAAATTATCACTGTTTCTTTCGAGAGAGAGTTCATTTTTCTATTTTTATTTTATGCCACTAATTCTCCCAAATTCCTTAGTAATCGTTGCTAATTTATCATATCTGGGGGAAAAAAACCCAGTGGCAGCTTCTTCTGCTACAATGCAAATAGAAGTGTTTCCCACTATGTGTCCTGAGATAGAATTTATGATGGGGAGGGTGGGGCATACGGGCTGCCAGTCTTCCTTCAGAAGGAGAGGGTCGGGGAGCAGCCTTGAGCCCGCTGCCAGCCCACCACCCCACATGCCTGTATGAAATGAACTTTATCTAAGCCATGGGCAGCCATAACTGAGGTCTAACTGTCTCAGTTTGCTCAGTTTCTTCAAGAGACCACTCCTGTTCTTCACCTTGGAGTAAGCACTGGCTAAGGGTTGCCATCTTGGTAGGAGAGAGGGGATGTGAGGGGGAGGAGGGGTCAACTTAGAATTGTCTCAAGCACTGACTTTCAATGAATCCCTGCATCTTCACCCTCACTTCTCTCCCCAGCCCCCTGGCTCAACTCAGATGCCTGAGCCTGTCCAAGAATTCACCGAAGACGGCCAGTCCACCTCCGCCATGCTAACGGAGCAGATTCTTGGGAGAAACTTCTCCATTTTAATTGCTTGTCACTCTTATCCAGTTTGCTTTCTAGAAAATTCCTAATATAGTTTACTTGGTGACACCCACCTGCTGGCCTCTGTGTTCTTGTCTCTTTTGTGACTTCATTCCTCATTGTAATTCTGTATTTTATTTCTCAGAGGGTCTGAGACATAGAGGAGGCAAATGAGTGGAGAGAGTAAGCCATCTTGAACCATTGTCCAAGATACATTTTCATTTTTTTAATTTACATTTTCCCAGTTAAATTAAAGCATGATCAAAATCATGAAAGTATCAATAATATTGGAAAGGCTTTGACAGAATTCTATATAAAGATGCCACTTTCCTATAAAAGAACAGAAAAGACCTGTTTACCCCATTTTAACTAGCAACAAGGTTGCCATGTGGTAGAAGGGTAGGAGAAGTATTAACTTCTGTGAATCAGCAAGAAAGACAGACATCAGGAAGGCCTTTTGGGCCACTAGCATCCCAAACATTTAGTTCCAGACCCCAGCACTAACTTACAGTAACAGGATGTTAAAATGGACTCTCCCTGCTATAGTCTGACCTGGACATCAACTGGACAGAATTCAGATACCAATGTAAGTGCCATCAGATGCCACATAAAGCGACTTTACAAAGGAATGTCAGATCGCCATGTCTGTGAGTCCCGGGCCTCTAGGCAGATGGAGGCTGTTAGACAGGCACCAGCAAGTACAGAGGAAGTTTGCTGAAGAGATTTCAGCATCCGCCCCCCTGGGAGGGAAAGCCTGGAGGGAGTGGGCTTCCATGGGACCATCCAGATGCAGGTTCTCTGCTGTAAAGTGGGGTCCCAGAATTCTAGAGGGCAAATGGCTCACTGAATAATCACTTTGTTGGCGGAAGCAGGAGAGGGTCAATGTATGGGAATCAGCCCACACTCCTCAAGTTTGTTGGGGTGCACAATGCCAGAATGCACTGTGCAGGAGAGAGATCCATTTTACATTCTCGCCCAGAAGACAGCCTGGGCTCTGAGAGCTAGAGCTTCTGAGAAGCGGCTGGGGCTTAGGGCCATGGCCAGTGAGGAATGCAGTGGAGCTCCTGTGGTTGGGTAGGGGTTCCCAGCGAGGTCTAGTTCTAAAGAACCCCTGCAAGTTGTGGTTGAGAGTCAGCCACAGCCATCTTTGAAAGAAGATTAAAGCACTGACTGATATCACAGGCTGATCACATTCTAATTAGTAAATCTAAAGGAGGATGTTTTTACTTAAGGGTGAGCCCACGGTTCACATGAATTGTTCAAGTGTCTGTCCACAGGCAGGGAAAGATCACCTTCAGAAAATGCAATTTTAAAGGAGCAGCAGCGGCCAGCTATCACGTTGCATTTTGACCATATCCCAAGTGTTGTATGATAAAAAAAAAAACTTGCTCATTGCCTGAGTAGATTTCACATTTCCTTTGACAACCTGACAGCAGAGACTGCAAAATTTTTATCTAGGATTAGGCTATTTTTCTTTTTCTTTCTTACAACAGGTGCACCTGGAAGCATTAACAAGTCAGGGAATGGATCTGAAATCTCCAAACATGCGGAATTTGGAGTTTATGAAGTGAGATCCACTCTAACTAGTGAGTTTTATGTCCATTTGGTGGGGGCACAAGATGGATGTGCCTTGACCAAATTCCCCTCCATATTAGGTCACTTTGACTGCAATCATTGGTTAAGAATCTGCATTTAATTCATTTCATTTTTACCTCAAAATAAGCTTCTGATGTTTGACAACTTTAATACATATTTACAACTGAGATTTCTATTTTTAACGGGATTAATCTTGCTCTAAACCAGAAAATGAAAGGATCATGCTATTTACAAAGGCGAAAATCGGTACTGTTGAAGTCATATTCAACAGGATGTTGACACATTTTTGAGATATTTTTGCTTTCTTCAAAATCCCTAGTCATTTAAATAAGTTGAAAACTTACACTGTATTTCTACATTCTTGGTGTTTTTTTCCAATTACACAAAATATACGACCTCTATTCAGATACTATGTACATTTAAGAGTATAGAGAAGCTGGACTCAAAGTGATCTAGGTTCAAATCACATCGTTGTCATTTCCAAACAAGAAACTTATCATTGATAAGCCTCAGTTTCTGAATCTGTAGAATGGGAGTAAAAATCACAGGGATCCGTTCAGTCGTTGGAGACTACATGAGATATAGATTGCAAAGTGTCTGGCACAATGCCTGGCATATAGCAAATGCTTTATATTGCAATCTGGGTTTTTTAACATAATTTTATTCATCATGCATAGAATGAATAAATTTAACTTTTTTTTTTTTTTTGGTGAGGAAGATTAGCTCTGAGCTAACATCCAATGCCAAGCCTCCTCTTTTTGCTGAGGAAGATTGGCCCTGGGCTAACATCTGTGCCCATTTTCCTCTATTATATATGGGATGCCGCCACAGCATGGCTTGACAGGGGGTGTGTCCGTCCACGCCCGGGATCCAAACCTGTGAACCCTGGGCCGCCGAAGTGGAAGGCGTGCTCTTAACTGCTGCGCCACCAGGCTGGCCCCTAAATTTAACTTTTAAATTATAAAAAATAAAATTAAGCAATCTATTTGTCAGAAAAATGTAAAAACTAGGTTATGTCATTTATTTAGACTTCCTCTTCCTCTACTATTCATGAGTGATAATCTTTGAGATGTCCCATTTCAAAGCAAGTAGGGGAAAGTTTTGATAACTAGATCTGGGAGTAGGGAAGGACTATTCCAAAGCGTTTCCCTGCCTATTTTTTTCTTTGTAAATCCATCCTCCACACAGCCCCCAGAATGAAGTTTTTAGCATGCAAAAATGATCATGTCACCCCTCTGCTTGAAGGATGAAATTATAAGCCCTATGACTCATCTCCTTCTCCCTCATCTCTCACGATCCCCCTCATTTCTCACTCAAGAAACAGTGATCTACTGGTAGTCTCTACCCTCTCCCACCGCTCACTCTTCACCATATCTCTTCTCTACTCTTTGACTTTGTTTCAGCTACCATTTCTCACTAGTTCCGTCTATACTGCCTAGCTCTGGAGCCACCACACTAAGGAAGCATCCATGGCGCACATCTGATCCCCACTGTAACGTGCTCCTCTGGCATGCTCCCATAGTAACCAGCCTCTGTCTCACCCTAGCATGGATTTAAAATTGTCCATTCTTATACCTGTTCCCAACTAGGTTTCTTGAGGGCAAGGATTATCCCTCACTCATCTTTGTATACCCAACACAGAAACTGGCATGTTTGGGGACTCAAAAGACCTTTGTGTTTGAAGTAAAAGCAAATGACTTCTTCCTTGCACATCCAAGTTGTATCGTAGGTATTATTAAATAATACAAGTTAACTTTTAGTGAGCCAGTCAGTGTGCCAGTATTTTATATACATTACCTTATTTATGTCTGAAAGTATAAGAGTAGATAGATATTACTGCGATCCCCTGCATGAGGGAAAAATTTCAAGCAGGTGAGTATTGCACCTAACATTAGGGACCTCCAATAAGGCAGAGCTGGCTTTCCACCCAGACACCACTATACAGTGAAAAGAGATACGATTAAAAAGAAAAAAAAGAAATAATGGAAAAGTTCTAAGAGCTCTTTGGACTCGGATGACATTATCATCTGAGAAATTACACTAGGTTCTAGGCTTAATCTGAATTGCGGTGTTTTCCCGGATAGCTAGAACTCTGAGATCTGCAGGCAGATTTTATAATGTTTGGCCATTGAGAAGATCTAGTGAAAAATGTGAATGTATGTTCCTTATCAAATGCTCACTACAACTGAAGACCTGAAATCCTCAGAATTTCTAAATTTCTTAAATGTTTGTAGCTAACAAGAAAAACTCCTTGAAAATGTAATGCATGTTTTTGGTCTCTAGTTTTTGTCCTCCCATTCTCTCTTAGACACTTCCTCCCAGTAGGTCTTTACCACCACCCTTCACTAAAACTGCTCTTCCAAGGTCACCAATGTCACACCGCTAAACCAATGCCATCGAGTAGTCTTCCTTTGTCTTGACTTCTTAATTGCCCTGGACGTAGCTTATTGATCTATCTTGAGACATGCCCTTCTCTTGGCTTCTAAGAAATGACACTGACCTACACTTCTGGCTTAACTCTTTCTTTTTTGGTTCCTTTTCAACTCCCAGACCCCTATATTTGTGGGAGCCACCAGTGTTCAGTCCTTGGACCTCTTCTCTCTGTACTTAATTCCTAGGTAATCTCTTCTAGACTCATGGTCTTAAATACCTTCTGTCTGCTGATGACTCCCTAATTTTTATCTCCAGCCTGGGCTTCTCCCCTGAACTCTGACCTGCATATCCAACTATCTACTTCACATGTGCATTTTGATTCTGACAGACAGATATGACCTGTCCAAAACCAAGATCTTAATATTTACCAGCACTGTCCTCAAACCCAACCATATCTCTCTGTAGCCTGCCTCATCTCAGTCAATAGCGATGCCATTCTTCCAGTTGTTGGGTTGGTGGCATCCTTGAGTCCTCTTTCTCTTACCATCATCACTCAGTCCATGAGATAATCTGGTCAGCTCTACCATATACATACACCCAGAATTATACTAATTTTAATAACCTGCAATGCTACCAATAATAGCCCAAGCCACAATCATCTCTTGCTTAGATTACTGCAATAACCTCCCAATTGGTATTCTTGCTTTTGTCTTTGATCCCTCACAGTGTATTTTCCACACAGTCACCAGAGTGACCCTATTACAAACTAAGTCAGATTGTGTCACTTCTCTGCTCAAATCCTCAATAGCTCCCATGGACTTAGCACAGTCCTCATCAAGACTTACAAGGCCCTCCCTGATCTGGCCTCCCACCCACCTCGCTGGTCACTTCACTGACCTCAGGTCACTTCTTTGTCCTCCTTCTCTCTGATCCACCCTCACTGGACTACTTACTGTTCTGCAAACGTATCAGACACACTCCCGTTTACCAGTCTATGAACTAGCTGCTCCTTCTGTTCCAAATGCCCTACCCCAGATATTAACATGGCCAGCTTCCTCACTTCATTCATGACTGACTCAAAAGTCGCCTTCTAATTACAGCTTTCCCTGGCTACTCTACCAAAAGTATTTATCTTGATGATTTTCTGTCTTCTCCGTTTGAAACGAGCCAGGGATTTTGGTTGATACAATCACTACTGTATTCTCCTGGGTCTAAATCAGTGTCAGTACATAAGAAGTGCTTAATAAATAATTATTGAATGGATTAAACATTCAGTAGTGGAAGTCGCTACCCATCCCATATTCATACTTCCTAGTTATCAGTGATAAATCTCCAAAATCAGAACCCTGAAAACCCAAAAGCTATTTTTCAGTCTTGACTGTAACTGTGCTTTCAATTAGCAAACCAGGTGGCTCCAAACTTTACGACGCCTGGAATGCTATCAAGCACACAGATTTAGGTATGGAGTCCAAAAGCTCCAATATTTCTGATCTCTCGCAAACGTTGCGTCTGCATCCCCACCTTTCCTGGGCCATAGCTTGCTAATTTCTAAATGGGATGTATGATCTCATGCAACGCAAGTATTTATGCAGAGTTATAGAATAATTTTAAACTCAAAAACCGCCAGCAGTAATTTGCATGAAAAAAATCTTTAAATGAATATTTCAAAGTATGCATTTTCAACAAAGTAATTCAAACATTAAAAGTGTTCATTGGAGCTCTAAAATTAAGAATCTTCAATGGCACGTTGATTTTTTTTCTATCAGGTAACAAAAATGAAACATGGTCAGAGAATTTTGTGGAACAGGTGGAACCAGGGAGGGAAGTAAAGGCACATGGAATTGTGCTGATCAACTGAAGTTCTCCTCTTTCTGGCCAAAGCCTCCCTACCCCCAAATAGACACAAACACACACACACACACACACACACACACACACACACCCAAACCCTCAGAAACATTCATTCCAGATATTAGAGTACAAGCAATTTTCACAACATATTTACTTTTAAAACCTCTTCCCAAATTCAAGAAAACAACGAGCTGTTAGGCTCTCTTCAGCCCCATTTCCACTCCCCAACCTCTCCACCAGACCCACACTCCCTATTTTTACTAAAATGATACAGTGGAACACGCACAAGTTTAGCATGTATAATCAGCGGGAGAAAGAGTTGGAAGCTAATACTTCTGGTCTCTGTCCCCAGGTCTGTGCAGGAAATGAAACCGCCTTTAGTAAGTCACCTGGACTCTCTGGGACTCAGTTTCCTCCTCTCTATGGTGCCCGGGAAAGGTGTCAAGTGGCTTTAGTCTCCCACAAATTCCACCAATTCCCTGCTCCTTGACATGACCTAGTAACTTATTTTACAAACTTACAAAACAAAGTTTCCATACTTTGTTGTTGTTCCAGACTTTCCATATGCCTCCCAGCCCCCTCTTCCAACCAGCTTGCTACTCCTGAGTCCCTACATTATAGATATTTTGGTACTGGCACTGGGTTGGCATTAATGATTGTCTACCTCCAAAATTCTATTAAAGAGAGAGAAGGAGTGAGCTAGAGAGACTATTTTCATTTCAGTAAATATACCTAGCATAATTTGGGGCAGCAGAATTCCAGTCTGCGTCCTTTTATACCAGGCCAGTCCACACTGGCAATTACTGTGCCGAATTAAAGAAGCCATTGGACACCTGCCTTGCGAACACAACAGGTTCCTTTTTTTATCCTATTTATCTTCACAGTTATCTATTTATGTCAAGAAAGAAAACATACGAACGCAGCATCTGTTACTAGAGTGACACAATTACCAAATACTTTCATAAGGGGGAAAAAACCGACAACAAATCCAGGTTAGCTGTCAGGTGTTTTAGGAGACAAAACATTAGTCTTTCAATCATAGTGTCTTGTTTAAGCTGAACATATGGTGCTATCGGCAGAGAATCACCAGCTCAGCCCGGTCTTTGATGGGCATACCGACCATAGAAATGTCACCTCCTCTGAAACGGCAAAGAAAAGTAGATTTCCCTACCAAGGCCAGTCCAGCCCAGCCCCTCCATCCCTCTAATAAGCAGGTAACAAATTCAAGGGACTTCATAATTGGTTAGTTTTCCCCCATTGTTGGAATCTATGTAAATTCAATGACAGATATGGAGGAGTCCTTTACTTTTCCCAGGGACTAAATTTAGACAAAATATAACAAATTCCAGCCATAACAAAGTAGTAAAAATTCAAGGCAATTTATCATTGGTTACTTTGTCACTACTATTGAAATTTATGTAAATTGAATGTCTGCTTTGGGAAAATTCCCTACTTTTTTCTACAACTAAATGTAGATAACTACAGCTGATCATATAAACACTGTGATTTTTATTTGCTTTGCTCTTTTTCCAGATACAATCAACAGGTCTATGTGATTCTTTATTAAATTTGATTTAATTTTATGGATGTCTTAGTCTTCAGATGGGGAGGGGGGAAAGACAGAGAGAGAGGGAGAAAGAGAAACTGGAGTTTGAGAGATTGCACTATCTCCAAAAAGAAGTAACTGTCATATTTTAGTTTGGATACTAACAACTTATTCCTGGCATTCTCTATACCCCGCAGCTGCCGAACACTGGCCCATAGACACGCCCAGCTGGAGTTTGCTCCAGCCCAGCTGTTTGCCTCCATCCTGCACCGTACCCCACCATGCGCCTAGGTGCCCCCGTGGTGGAGCCGCGGAAGGTGGGCAGCGAGCCGTTTACCTGCCAGGCTGCCCGGCCTCTGGAGGGTGGCCGTGGCATACAGCTCCTGCGAGTGCTTGCTGTACTGCTCGGACGCGTGGACCAGGCGCTTGGTGGGCGACAGGGTGGCGTACGTGCCGATGGTGGAGCTCAGCTGGTGGATGGGCGAGGAGGAGATGGTGGACTGCACGGTGGGGGGCGAGGTCACGCGGATCGGGGACAGGCCGGCCGAGGACACGACGATGTTGATGGGCGAGCTGGTGCTGTAGGACTTGGCCAGGCGGCTGGGCGACTGCTTGGGCGAGGAGCCGCGCGGCGCGGCATAGGCGGCGCCCTCGGGGGCCGAGCCGCCGCGCTGCAGCTTGGTGGGCGAGCCGCCCTGGGGCGCGGCCAGCGGGGAGCCCCCGCGCGGCGGCGCGGGCAGCGTGGAGCTCGAGTAGTAGAGCGCGGCGGCGGCGGCGGCGGCGGGCGGCGCGTCGGGCAGGTGGAAGGCGCTGCCCAGGCTGGGCGCGAACGGCTCCCGCGGCGGCGGCGGCGGCGGCGGCGCGGGCTCGGGCCCCGCCAGGTGCCCCGCGCGGCTCGTGGTGCCCTGTGCGCGGGAGAGGAGAGAACACGCGCGCTTAGCCAGCGGGAAGCAAAAGGCCCCACCCGCACAGCCCGCCCCGGCGAGGGAGGGAAACCTGGGCGCTCGGGGGCCTGGAGAGCAAAACTGCGCGTTGCATCGAGACGCAGACGCCCCCCGATCTTCTTTCCTTCCCTACAGAAAGAAAAAGCAGCTCGCAAAAAGGCCGGCTGACAGTGGGATGGGAATCACGTCTGGCGAATGGGACAGTATCCCGCTTACATATCTAAGATGTGTAATAGCAGAGTGATCGCATTAGTCACATAAAGATTTTAAAAGGCCACCCAACAGGGCCATCATGATCTACTTGAATGCAATCACGATCTGTTAGATTTAAAGAGAAATTCAGGCGTTAGATCTTTTTCTCCCCCCACCCCCACGGTCATTTCATTGGATACAGTTTCTACTTCCAAAATGGCCTAGTTGCATACTTATCTGGAGAACATCAAGAATAAACATACTTCGTAGAATTTATTCTGTTCTATTGTTGCGTTGATTCTTCTTTTTGGACAAGAAAAGTTAAAAGGAGGGGAAAATATTAAGTCGGGATAAATACGCTTGGTCTTACAGTATTTAAAAAAAGCCTCTCTAGAGGAATCAGAGCAACTGTAAATGCAAAGACTAAAAAAGCCTCTTTTCTAGATTTTAATGCTGGGCTCCAAATCTTTCAGCATCTCTCTCTCTAGCTTGCTTTTAAGAGCCCCCTGCAGCTGTGTCTTCAAATTGAAAGCCAGTCGCCTCTCATCTATTTACAAGAACACAAAAGACAACAGGGGCTGGGGTGGAGCTGGAGAGACAGTTGGAGGGGAAAGCACTTTCCTTGAATCTTGTCCAGAGACGAATTTGCATTCGAATGAAAACACTACATTGTCAACCACTTCTGGGCAGGAGGTCTGGGATCTTCCAGGCTTTCCCGGAGGAGCAGAGATGTTTTTGAGAGCAGGCTGGTGTGAAAAGGGAGTAGGATTTTACACACACACACACACACACACACACACACACACACACGCAGAAGCCGGGAAAGAAGGTTGTGAAATTAGGGATGGGAATTGGGTGGGGAGGAGGCAGCACATGAGGTGGAGGGAAGAGGGAGAGAGACTGAACAGATGCTACCCATTAAAAGTTTCAACTCTTCCTCTCCACCCGTTTTGGAATGGCAATTGGCAAATAACAGACTGGGCACTTTTCATCCGCACATACACAGCATTCCAAATTTCATCTGGGAAGTCAGGTTCATGTGAAGACCTGAGGGAGTTAATTGAGCAACATCAAAATCCGGTCCGGAACAAAAGGGAGACAACAATTTGTTGAAAGACATTCTCTGTGTGAGGGGTGTGTGTGTGCATGTATATGTGTTTATATATGATGTATATATTTTATATATTTGCATATGTGTGTATAAATACATATATATATATTATCAATCCACTGACAAAGATTAGTTCCTTAACCAAACTCTAATCAGGCTCCTCTGAACTCTCTTCTCAATCACTAGGCCCTGATTTTTGGGCTTCTGTGTTCATCTCTGCGTCATCCAGTTTTAGCAAGAATCCTGCTAAGTCACTTTAGCCAGAATCCCCACTCTTGATGTCTGACCACTCTCCATATCTGCTCTAGTTCCTCATCCTCCACTGTCCCCCAGGAGATGTCTGATCACCCTGGCCTGGCTTCAGCAAGAATCTTGTTAGGTCTCTGTAGCTGGAATCTCCCTGATTCCTGATGTTTCCTCTTACTCATTTTCCATCCACTGACCCCACCCTGACTCCTTGGCTATAAATTCCCACTTTTCCTTGCTGTATTTGGAATTGAGCCCCAGTTTTATACTGAGGTTTCTTTTCCCCTATTGCGATAGTTTTTTTCCTGAATAAAATCTGTATTTACCACTTTAACCACTGTCTAGCTCTGTTTTTCCTTTAACACCACAGAGCAATTATTTTGAGTTTAACATAGGTGTGAGAGTAAAATGTAAGCTCCATGATTCTGTTCAATGATGTGCCTCCATTAGCTACAGCAAGGTCTCTTCATAGCAGAGACGCTGTGAATATTTGTGGAATGAATGAAGGAGTGGCTAATAAACCTGGTCCCAAGGCTTTGGTAGTGAGGATTTTCATGTGTAGAAGATGATGGAGAAGCTCGGTAGAACTGGTGTGTTCACCCTGAACCCTAGAGATATATTCTAGCATCATCCAGAATCATAGGGGTTGCTGCTTAGATCCAATTTTGCTTCCCCCCCAGTAGAAGTTCTGACTATGAAATATATATAGGCTGGGCGTCTCAAATCTGGCTACATATTATAATCTCCAGGGGGAGCTTTTAAAAAAATCTTAGGACCCATGTTCTACACTAGCCATTTAACTCAGAATCTCTGGAAGGGGGACTCAAGCATCAGGCTTTTAGGAAGCTCACCAGGTGGTTCCAATGTGCAACCAACTAGGAGGACAAGTGAGAGCAGTGGTTTCCAAGTGTGGTCCCTGTCCTCCATCAGAATCAGAATCAGCATTGTCACACCTTTAATGAATTGGAAACTCTGGGAGAGAGGCCCAGGGAGTTGTTTTAACAAGTTCTCAAGGTAATTATGGGGCTGCCTCAAGTTTGCAAGCCACTGATCTGGAAGAGATTCTGATTCAGGGGCCTGAGAGTCTGCATTTCTAACAATCTCCACGGGAGGCAGATGTTGTGGTCTGAGAACTCCTGCTGAGCTGCAGACAGGCACCTTCTTCCTTCTCTTTTCTTCTGAGCCTCTGCTGGGGCCTCAGCAACATTTAGCTGTGCAGAACCCCGCTGGTAAGTGGCAGAAAAGCCTCAGACAGGAATTTCTGTAAATCCTCCCCACAGGAGCATAAGAGGAGAAAGAACCCCAGAGGGTCTAAGAAGAGCCCCCTGCTTACAACAGAACAAATGCTTTTTGTTACGTCTTGGATATATAACATTAATAATAACCCTATGTGACATTAATGACGCTATTACCAAGTAGCGTAATTTTTAATAAAATAAACACTAAAGCATACCAATATAAATTTAAAAATATTATGTAGTATTCTAGTATTTAAATATTAGAGTGGCGTGGCTACCAGGAAAATGTTGAATACATTTTGCAAACATTTTGTTTGCCTTTTAATCTGCTGGAACTTCTAGTCTCAGGAGTGCTAACTCTGCTGAATGTTATTGTCTCAACAGATTCTTTAAATGGCCCCCAAATCTGTAGAAATTTTGAGATCTGCCACACTAGCTCCAGGCTATAGTAGCCTATTTGGAATTCTTTTAAATATTTTAGGGTCTTGGTGAAATTTGGCCAATATTTTTACATGAAAAAATATAAACATAAACAATAAAAATTTATATACTCCTTAAGATTGGTATTGTTCATGTTGGAAATGTTCTATGTCTGCTCTGTCCAATCTGGTAGCTGCTGGACACATGGGCCTATTGGACACTTGAAATATGCACTGGATTTGAACACACATTTAATTTGAATTAATTTTAATTTAAATAGGCAAATGGGGCTAGTGGCTACCTGACTGGACTGCGCAGTTGTATAAGGCTTTCTGCAGTTTACAATAAATAATCCACGGGTGTTATATTCCATTCCGATGGCCTCTGGAGTATTAAGTGCCTAAGAATGATTCTTTGGCTAAACAGAGAAATCTGTTTTTTAGCACCGATTGGACAAAAACAGTAATCTTTTAGGAGTTCCACTCTTCTGTTTATGTTTTGTTTCATTATGTAATTTCATAATTAGCAACTTTTCCCCAGTTAAAGATACAAAACCCTATATCTCAAGCCTACTGCAAAATTCATGGGATGGTTTATTACTACCTAGGTCATTGTATTAAAAATAATAAACACATCTCAACCCACATAGAATTTCTCCCACTTTACTGTCATGGAAGCTCAATTCTACCTTAAAAGTATGTTAACGCTATATGGGCCGGCCCTGTGGCTTAGCGGTTAGGTGCGTGCACTCTGCTACTGGCGGCCCGGGTTCGGATCCCGGGCGCACACAGACGCACCGCTTCTCCCGCCACGCTGAGGCAGCATCCCACATACAGCAACTAGAAGGATGTGTAACCATGACATACAACTATCTACTGGGGCTTTGGGGAGAAAAAGGGAAAAAAAGGAGGAGGATGGGCAATAGATGTTAGCTCAGAGCTGGTCTTCCTCAGCAAAAAGAGGAGGATTGGCAAGGATGTTAGCTCAGGGCTGATCTTCCTCACAAACACACACACACACACACAAAATGTATGTTAACACTACAAAACTGTGAATCCAATTTTAAAGTTAGAATTACAAATCTTCACTTTTTTTTTTTAACTAATAACTAGTATACCCTTCCTCCCTAAGGATATTTGGAAATGTGTGTGTACATGTACTGAGAATTGAAATAATTTTTTTTTATTGATGATCAGACCCTTAAAAGAAAAATAACAATATAAATATTTTTAGAAATACTTGGAGAAGATTGGGCCGAAATACTGTCCTGAATCACTATGGGCTATTGACAGGGACAATTTCTGCTGGTGTCTTCATTCTCAGCTCTTTCGATCAGACTCAACCCAAAGGACTACTTTATTTGTTTTTCCTCTCCTCCAAAATGGGGGACCCATCTAGGTGAAATTAACAAGGAAGGAGAACATTGTCAAGTAGACACGCTGGTTAAATAGTTTTTAACAGGTAGAGTTTGGTGCACATTAAATGTCATTCCTTTCTTGCCTCTCATTATGGGAAATTCATCAAGAGAAAAATGACACATTACTTCCAATTTCTATGGACACTTTATGTACATTATACCTCCAAAAAAACCTGTAGGAATTTTTTTTTAATGAGACAAGCAATATACATAACTCATCAAAGCTCTTATAAATTAAATATTTCATCTGCATTATAGTTTATATATAAGTTTCAGATGGGTCAGATTTAGGATATACTACAGTTGTGATTTTTATACTATATATTTGCATGCATATACTTAGTGGTACACTTTGGCCTCCTGTGTAATTGCAGAGTGTGTTTATAGTTCTATTTTATAGAAGTGTTTTAGGGGAGGATATTTTTCAAAGTGTGGTAGAAAGAATATCGAAATGGGAATTTAGGCAATACATACATTATTCCCAACACTCACTAACTAACAGTACTCGAGTTCCATGTATTAAGTCACTCATTCATTCAGTAAACCATTCACTAGAATCTACTATTCCATGTACCACTGAGGAGTTTGTTCTTGAAGGTCTCTCTGCAATCCTCTTACAAGGAGTATTTTACCTTGACATTATATTAGAGATCTGTCATTGTCGTATTTTTGTTTGTACAGAAAACTCTCTGGTTCACAATTATGACATTGTTCTTTTGGGGAAGTTTGAGCCCCTGAAAATATGGCACTCTTGGATCGGAGTGTGGCATCAGCCTCAATACCAAGCATAGTTCTTTCCCATCACTTCACATTGTATCTTCTGTAGAGGGGATAGGGATGGCATGGGGTGACAAGGGGAAAACATTCTCGGAACTTGGAAACTTATTTAATCCTCATTCTTTGGGGATTTGGCAGTACAAAAAATCAAAACAAAAACCCGCAATGCTTACAGCCAGTTAACAAAAGACTTGACAGCCTGGACTCTCTCAGGAATCTTGACTTCAAATCATGAGTAAGCAGTGTCACTGAGGAAAACCATATTTTGTAAAGCAGATCCATGATTTACGGGCAGTCCTTGTAAAGATGCATTTAGACCTGCCAAGTTTCCTGGAGACTGTCAGCGAGGCCCCTAACTCTGGGTCAGGAGGAATATTTGCCCAGAATGCTGGGCAGCCAGGTCGACAATGTCAGGAATGGGGAAATGGAGTCCCTGTTTCGTGGCTTCCCAGGGGGCAGCCTAATGACTCTGGATCAGCAGTCTGCTCTCCCATCAGCCGTATTCATCACTTTTCATTTTCCGGGATTACCATCAGACCGGCGAACCTCAGAATTCACGGTGTCTCCCTTCTGCAGATAATCCTGGTTGTGGTGACTAAGGTCACTGCTGGGACTAGTGCTCCCGGCCAAAAAAAAGCGTCATGAGAGGCAAAGTTGGAGAACACATTTCAAAGGAAGGCAGAGGCAACAGGGCCAGGGCCACAGAAGATCCACAACACAAGGACATGATGATGGATTTGGTGAGGGAGGAGTTGGGGCTGGTGTCTGAGGGAATGAGGTACAGACAAGAGTAAGTGGTGACTGGGCAGTGACAATAAAAGCAATGACCGAAGAACATTCTTCCAAAGAGTTAAGAAGCCTTAATAACTTTTAAACACTGAAAAACAGAACATGGCTTTAAGATGACGTCTTTGAAGAAATCCATTTCTAAACCAGATTGTTCTGGTAACATGATGTAGTAATACCAGCTACACACTGCTGATTAAAACGTCTGAGAATTTGCTGGACTTTGCAAGGGTAAGTTTGCAGAGGGCATTAGGCTCACACATGCATATGGACACAGCTATTTACTCTCACAGCCTGGAAACCAGAAGAAATCACCGACTCCAAAAGGCAGTCTTATTTTGGTATCATACAAAATGTTCCTATAATATAATGCAATTAAAATGAATCTGCATCCCCAAACAAGTTTTGTGCCCTTGCACTTACTCCCTGAGAGGAAATTAATTTGCTTGAACACTACTACCATTACTCCCCCAAAATCTGACAACTTCTCTTTTGAAATTGTCTTCAGAAGGAATGTCACTCTTTAAAATAATTCCCAAGGTAGAAAATCCTGGTACTGTGAGAAAGGTTTGATTTTGGAAATAGCCAAATAAAATCATCAAGCACTTTTCCAGCAATTCCCTTAAGGAGTGCTGGTTTTGGTAAAAACTAATATGCAACACAGAGTAAAGAGACAGCTGCTGTGAGCAGTTTGCACCCCGTCCCTGGAGTCATCATGGCTGAGATGAGGAAATATGAGCTGGGTTTACCTGGTGGTGGTATTGCGCTAACACAGAAGGGTGGTGCCCAGAGCACATGAAACTTAAGTAACTGGAAAAGGAAAGCACTTGGAAGGAATTCCTTCCTCGGATAAGAATATCTCAATTAAAAGGACCAAAAGAGCATCTACAACCTTGGGGATAACAATGGAGACCACCCCCTCTGCTTTCTCTTCGCATGAGGGTCCAAAATAATGGAGGCGGGGAAGGGGGTGAGAGAGACAGAGAGAGAGAGAAATCTTGCAAACCATATTGTCCCTGTCACTGCAGCTAGTAGGAAGTGACAGTGGATACATTTTCCCAAGACCTCTAAGCCACCAGTACAAACAGGGAGGTGCAGATTTTTGCATTCTAAATACTGTTGTTCCTTCCCTCTGACCTCCCTTTAATAAAAGTATTATCAGGGTCATTATGGATAAATATTCTGAAAAGTATTTCATATGGCCATGAAAAGAGTCTACCAATGGAAAGGAAATAGAGAAAAAAAACTAAAACAATGACCTAAGTGTCTTATTTAAATTTATCTTAAGGAATATGTAAGGAGGGATTTCTTGATGGCAACTCTTTCTAAAAAACTACATGAACCTTGGCAAAAATATACTACATAAAACTTTTATTTCAGCAAGAGGCTTATTTGGTGTAACTTTAATACCAAAATATTTCCTCAGAAGGGGAAATGTTATAGTAAAACACATACATCCCTGCAATGAGAAATGTTTCAGTTATTGAAGCCAGATTAAATATATTTACACTGGAAAGAGATAAGAGAAGAAGATTTTAAAGCAGAGCAATGAACAGGGATTTCCAATAGGTAGTCATCTGAAAACCATCTTAAAAACAAATAAACTGCCAATTTCCCACAAATATGCCAAGGAAAGTAAACAAAATGACATGATTTCTCCTCTAAATGCCACATAAAGTATATTTTCTACACTAAACATATCTCTGCAATTTTGTGTTGTCCAATTTTATTAGTGACTTTTCTCTTTACCTAATAACCACTTCTTTAATAATTAAGCAAACTGGAGTGATGTCACACTAGCTGTCTGTATAACCCTTTGCATTCAATGATCATTAAACAGGTGTTTATTGGGGATTTGCTCTTCCTTTGCACCCTGCGGGTCTCTGTGTCCACCCCGCCACCACCCACAGAGTTCTCCATCCCCTTGACCTTCACATCTACCTGATGTGAAAATGCACCAATAAGCAATGTTCCAAACTCAATGAACACATCGGCAGAAGTGAGCAGATGGTGTATTTATAATTATGATATAGCATAAATGAGATCTTTTAAGACATAAAAGTCTGTGCAACATTAAATAGAGAGGCCAGATCCAAAAGAAACGGCAATTTTGCTTCTCAAAAAGCTTACTGCTTTTCTAGAGCATCCACTATTGTTCAGTTTTATTTTATAGAACTATCACACAATTCTTAATTTCCTGCAGCAAGCAGGCATCTCCCTGGGGTTATGAATGTGCACATCCTTTCTTCAGTTCCGCTGGAGAACATGAGAGTGAGCTTAAAATCTTTACAGCCCTGCACTACTTTGTACTACATCCCTGTACTTCAGACAGATGTATACTTTCATGTTTCTCGTATATTTTATTTCTTTGAGGGACAAAATGCTTGCTGAGGCTACTTTATGTTTGGACATGGAGACAAACCAACATTCTTAGAGTGACTTCTCTGTGCCAGAAGTTGTTTATTCAGCATTTCGTGTAATCCATAGGAAATTTTATGTGAGTGGAAGCAGGCAAAACTTGGAGGAGAATCAACTTCTTTATCCTCTCACCATGCACAGCCTTTGCAGTATGATTATAAAGAACAAGGCTGGGGTTTGAGGAGCTGACGAACATTTGATGAACCCTGGGCCAGTGACTCTGGATGTGGAGCTTAATTTTGTATGGTATCCACTCTTGCAGCAAGGCAATCTGAGGGGAAGAAACAGACTAACCTGCACCTAACTATAGGGTATTATTTGTGAAATGACAAAATGATGCTTTCAACACATACATCAGGCTGTGTTCCTTGCTCAAAATTCTCTACTGGCTCCTCACTTCACTCCAAGTAAAAGACAAGATCCTCACTATGATCGACTTGGTCTTCCATCCCCTTGAAACTCCTGCTCTAGCCACCTCGGCCTCCATGCTGTTCCGTCAACATGCCAAGCCACCTCTTCCCGGAGCCACTGCATTTATTGTCCCCTAGACAGCTCCCTCCCTCTTCTCCTTCATGTCTTTGTCCATCACCTTCTCCACAAGGCTCCATAGGCCACATTCCATCCTGCACTTGGGATCCTGCTTATCCTAGTCTACATTCATTTCTTCCTCACAGAAATCATCACCTTCTAACAAACTATGCAATTTATTTATTCACTGTGTTGATTTTCTGAGTCTCTATCACTGATTCTAGAATAGTTCCTTGAGGGCAGGGATCATGTTTGTTTTCTTTACTGCTCCATCCCAAGCAGATGCACCAGCTCATGGCATATAGTAGGCACTCTATAAACATCTTGAATGCGTTAAAGTATGACACAGAGATATACAAATGGACTGCAAGAGCAGCTCTAGTTTGACTGGGGTACCTCACAAGAGCCACACAAAGGCCAAGGTTGACTTGGAGGAGGAAGAAAGGGATGGAGGCCAAACCCACACAGACTGTTTAGAGGCTGGGGTGGGGAGCCTGCAGGGCAGCTGAGCAGACTGCTGGGGGTGGGAAAAAAAGTAGCTATAAATCGGCTCATGTCACTTCCCAGAAAGGCCTTGGGGTCTGATGGGAAGGATCTTACATTCTCTCTCCTCCAGCCCAGCCCCAGGAACTCAGCCTAGAGTCTAAAGAGAACGACTTTCAAGGATTTTAGTCAGGGTAATGCCAGAGAAGTAATATTTTATGGCAATTTTGGTGACACACAGTTTTCCTTTCAGACTGATATGATGGGGCGATACAGGCTATACGTGTATCACCAGGGCATGACATACAGCCTGGTGATGCTCACTCAACAAACGTTTACTATCTTGAATAAGCTAGAGTTTTTTAAAAATTGAAATTAGAATCTTTGAACACTTATGATACTCTTTTGAGACTGCATTCTGATATGATTTACGAGCTAGACAGAAAATCCTTTGCTTTACTTTTTTTGATTACACATTTCCTTTTTGACAAAAAGATGAAATGTGTTTGTGGTGATTGATTATTGACCTTATTACCTTGGTCTGGCATCTGTTAGCCATAATTTGAACTTCACTAGCCTTTTTGACACTTTCTGGCTACAGGATATTCTAAAAATTAATCTAGCCTTGAAGGAATGAGTTCTAACACCATTCAGAATATTGGAAAGAATATGTCACAGGCTCTGCAAAACCAGTGGAATAGTGGGGTTCCCAAGAAAATCTGAACAAAGGAGATGTTATAGGAATGGGATGTGGCCTCTCTACTTTCAAGGGTTTAATGCTGAATGCAAAGTAAAAATACTAGTTACTTGTTCATCATTTCTCTGACATTATTTTGAAGTCACAGGTCCTGTAGGGTGTTCAATGGAACATGCTTTTCATACTGCAGCACTAAAGTTAAAATTAAATCATGGTACTGATATTTACCACTTAGCTGAAATAAAGAAGATTAGATATTCACAAACAGCCTCAATCCTGTTAATCGAGTGGATTAGAACAACACCCTGGTCTGATTATTCAGACATCTTCATCCACCTACTTGTCAGGTGAATGAGTATGCTGGTAACCTCTGCCTCAACTTAAGTTATTACCATGAACACACATCTGTGGATGCCTTCAAACTATAACTCGGATGACCTCTAATACATAGCTTCAATATCTTTACCACTGAGTTACACTTTCTGATTAAACTTTAAAGCAGACTTTTAATGTGAGGCGCAATCCCGTCACTTTGAGCTTCCACTGATTTACTCCCATGGCAATTAGCAGATGATAGAATTAACTCCAACAAGTGGAACTCCAACAACATGGAAGTAGATAAACCGCCATAATGCCTGTCCACATTTATACACCACTTCATAGCTTCAAGCTATAGATACATTTAATTGAAATGGTCAATATATAAAAGGAAATCTATGAAATGCTCCCTCTTGGAATGATTAGATTTCAATTCAGTCAAGATCCTGTTCCCATTCTTACGGTTGCTACCTTAAAATGGTGCATGACAACTTCTCTAAATGTGACGAGCTTGAGTTTTCTCATCTCTAAAATGTGGATGGTAATACAGCCCTGTTGTGGGGATTAAATAAGAGGATGGATATAAAACAGATTACTTCTGGGTGCTCAGTAAATGGTAGCTATTAATTTCATACGTAAGAAAGCTTTGATTTAACAGCTAGTCATTACATAGCTATGTGTGAACTGGGCTTACAAGATGCTAACAGGTAAGTGATAAGTTAACTGATTTTTCATTTTATATTGATATTTCCATTTTTCATAATGCTCAGCTATGGGAATACTGATTTTTCATTTTTTTTTAATTGACTCAGTCTTTTCAACTAGAATTACAGGGGTCTTAGATATTTGTGAGAAAAAGCCAAAGCATGAATACTAAATGAGTTCAAGATAAAAATAAAAAAAGGTAGAAATGTATTGTTTTACTAGCTATATGTCTTAAAAGTCTTAGGAGATTGGTAAAAGCTAAATTCATAGCTTTCATAGGTTAATTTATGTATAAAATATTCCTTACTTCTGAATGTGGCCCCTTGGACCTACAAGTACAGCCAGATACAAGGGTACAAGAAGGGCTGTAATCCACTTGATTTGCTTCCAAAGAATTAAAAATTGAGTGTATTCCACCACGATCAGTGTATCATGGTGAATATTACAACATTTACATCTTTCTTGAAAAAAATTCAGATTAGTAGCCACTTCTTTTTACCAAGAGATGTTTTTAATTGCTGCTAATAAATCTGTGCAGTGAAACTATGAGAACAAGTGCACACCTTAAAGAAAGATTCAAGAGCACATTTCAAAATAAAACTTGACAAAGTATAACTATTCCTAAACTAATCACAACTATCCTCAGAATAGTTCTGTATACTTGATTATGCATTTATACCGTGTTCCCTTATACAATTAACCCCAACGAATGATTTCATGCTTATTTTTTCAGGAGAAAAAATTTGTTCCAGGTGCATGCACAAACTCAAAACTTCCGTATGTCATATTTATATCACATACAGACTCAGGAATAGTAACTAGACACATATTTGCATATTCACACAGATAAATATATACAATATAGATATAGCATGAGAAAATCACTGATATTCCTAAAGAAAACGTTTATAATTCAGTGTTACTCTATTTTATTATTCATCTCCTTCACTCACAGCACCAAAGGCATCTTTCGTAATTTGTGGGACGTGCCTAAGAAAGGCAGGAGGAAGCACCATGGCCATCTCACAGCCCTGCTCCCTGCCTGTTCCCTTGGAGCCCATGGACGAACACGGCAGAGGGCCCCCTTCCCACACGTACCTGGCTGAAGCTCTGGCCCGTACCGCGGGCTTGTGTGCTGCGGGCAGGGAGCTGCGAAGGGGCTGTTTCACCCAGGGCCAGGGTCTGGTTGCTATGGTAGCTGGCTGGATACTGGAAGGACCCTTCAGGTTTGGAATTGAGCTGAAGTGCACTCTGGGAGAGCAGGCTGGGCCCTGCATTGAAAGTCATTTAGAGCAGTAAGTGACAGCCTCAGTGAAGCAGAAATGACATGTATTATTTATTGAGAGTAGCCTAGAATTATCACACGCTCATGATTCCAGCCATCTATGCTTTGAATTCTGAGAACTAAAATGACCATATAATTCGACTCCAGCTCTTAAATGAGATTTTTTTTTTTTGGCAGTTTAAACGTTCTCAAAAGAGTAGATTTTTTCAAATGATCTCATCTTGACCTATATAGACTCAGTTCTTATGAGACAAATTAGTTAATCAAGTAGTTATTTTTGGATCAGACAATACCAGAAACATTTGAAATAATTTAGAAGTCTGCCTTTTGGTACATGGTAATTGTGGTAATATAATTACATCTTCTATTAATTATCAGGATGCTAAAACACTCCAAAGCTTCCAATCAGTGGCAAATTCTTCTGTACAAATAGTGATGTAATACCTCAATGTCTGAAGGGTAGACAGTGTTTAAAATATTAATAGCTCTTCATACAATGTAGAATTCACCCTGATCTCACATGATCTCTGACGGTTAGTTATCTTTGCCATCACAGCAATGCACGGTAGCAGAACAAAGAGAGGATACGGTGCTAAAATTGGTGCTGCAAATGTGGCTGATATTAAGAGCGATGGAGAAATGAGAATCAGTTCCTGGCCTTATTATTTAATTATATTGTGTATAAGAAATTGTGTTTTATTTTCCTATGTTCTATTTAGTTGGGATCTTTTTAAGAAGGTAACTATATACACATAGACTATGGTATAATCATTATCCCATCCTTAATCTCCCTCTTTTGCTGTTTTAGACGATAGTATCATTTCTAATAAGTGTGAGCAAATTTCAAATTCCTTATTTCTTTCTTTTTAAGAATAGAACATGACTTTCTATTTCAAATGAGATCATGGATTTGACATCACGTGGGCCATTCTTTGCATAAAAATGTGTCCTTTCTTAAAAAGCATTGTTTCACATAACCTCTGCCATTTAAGACCTTCCTCTTCCCTCTAATTCCCTGATAGAACTAAACAATGCAAAACTACTTTTTCATCATTGGATGTTGAATAATAAGCCAATTAACTAATATTGGTATTTTGGAATCTGTGCAGTTTCCGGAAAAAAGTCAAGCAAGGAAATAAAAATGTTTCCATCCATCCCCAATTTCATCATGAAGGGCATAACAAAAGTACAATTGTAATCCTTTCTCTTGTAATTTAGAAAATAGAGTCCCAAGAAAACCGTATATACCAGATGGTGAAGTTTGCAATAGCCTGCAAAAAATCATTTAATCCATACTGATGGTGTAATAGGGCTAATCACCAGAAATATGATGTCTCTATGGGGAGTGCATTCAGAGTTCCATCCATTATGGATGCCAGGAATATACTGTCCCCATTGCTGCTGTGGAAACTGCCAGGCACAAAGACAGAGCCAAGGGGTGGTCTCTGAGGTCCAGGCCATGGGCAGGGTGAGATATGCGAGAGCCTCTGGAAGTGAAGGAGACCCCTGATGGGGGCAGAGGCAGATGGGGACTAACCGCAAGGAGGAGGAGAAAGAGGTAGGTACTGGGAGGACAGTGACGAATTGTGACCAAGGGCTTTCCCCTTGGTGTCTACCTTCTTGAAGCTCCACGGAGGAGAGTGAGCTACGGTGGAAAAGCAAAGGCCCTTAAGGTAGTGGTCACCATTCTACCTGACGACTGGCGGTTTCCCACTGAGACTTCCTTTGCTTATTTCTTTCGGGACAGTCTACCCAGACACAATGGATTGTACTCGCCATGCCCCCTCCCCCATGATAAAGCATCTCCAGGGCAATGAAAATTGAAACAGATACAACAGCGCACAGACCTTTGGAAATGTCAAAAATGAAATAAGATAAAATCTTTAATTTCATGTAAACAGTTTAACATAATCTATAAAGCAAAAGAGTTGCAAGTTGCATGTCCTGGTGATTTGCCTTTTAAAGAGATTGTGTGACTTTGCTCTGATGAACTTTCTTGCATATGCAGTTAGCAAGTCAAACAAGTTTGTAAATTCTGAATAGAGTCATAAAATTATCTCTAGAAACCTACAAATTACTCTCCATGCAGAATCTGAAGGCGGCAATTTAAAGTCCCCTTACAAAGGAATTTCAATTAAAAATATGATTTATGTGCTTCTGAAATATATATCATGAAATTATCAAATCTGGTCATCCTTTATAGAATCAGTCGTGTATTTGATCATTACTCAATGAAAACAAACCAAGATTTTCTATTTCATTTCTTTGTTCACACATCACAAGCATGAAACCTAGATGTACTCTGACAGAGGTAATTGCAACAATGAGCAATATATCATAATATTACAACACTGACACATCACCTGGCAAGGACAAAATGGGGCAAGAGCCAAAACACTGCATGCATTTTAGAATGATTTTTCCCTTGCTGACTAAATTTCAAATGAATGGCATTTATTCATTCCAATTTTAGAGAGTGCAGATATACGAGCATATAAAAAAGGCTAAAATCAGAGGACAATTCTTAATTAATTTATCATGGAAGTAAAGTTTACATATAACTAGTTCTTGATCAGCTTTATTAACATCACTGTGCATTGAGGTAGAAGATACAAATTTTCCAGAGATTTCAAAAGCATTTATAATTTTAGGGCTTTAAATTATTATTTTTTTTTCCCCAAAACTTTGGACTTTCCATCAAGTCTTGCTTGGGCTAGAGGTAGAATTAGGCTGCAGTCCTAAGGACATGAAGTGTATCCACTGGGGTATGGGGACGATGTGACAGGATTTCTTGGGGTGATGGGAGGCAGAGGAAGAGATGACCTTAAAATGTCACCTAGGGAAATGAAATGTTGCCTTTAATGCAATTAATTGCTCCAAGAAACTTGAACTATGAACAACAGTGGATCACAATGTCCTATTAGGTCACAGAAAGCAGAAGCCACCCTCTGGTATGTATGCTTCCAGGACATTGACCTAAGGGGTCACAGTGACTTATTTGACTATTCTGAACCTTCCTCATTTTGGGACAGTCCTCAAAGCTGAATCCAGGGGTCTGCTCAAAACGACTCAGCCCTGGGGGCCAGGAAGAGGAGGTGAAACTGTTTTCTGAGAAATTGATAAAACTCAAGAGAGTATGTGTCCTTGATTTGATCAAAACATATTATTCCCAACTGGACAGAGGGGAGAAATTCCAAGGGAACCACAGAGTTGAGGGACGTGGAACCTGCCCTTGATCCTAGGAAGACATTTGGAGCAAAGCAGCTTGAGTGTAATACCGATATCTCAATATGTTTTCAAATACATGAATTGACTGGAGACTACACAGCAGCCTGTGAAAAAAATTGTCCCTGTGTCTTTTTCATTATTCTTAGAAACGTAAACAGAGGTGTGGAGAGGTTAAGAGGTCAGCCAGTGCCATACACTCGGTAAAATGAAGATGAGACTCGGATCCTCGTCTTCTATCTCCAAGTCCAGGAGTTGTTGTTGTTCAACATCAAAGCACTATTTAAATCATATATACATATGAACATTTTAAGGTTGAAAAATTCTTCCCTAAATAGAAGTCAATTTGTTTGCAGGAGACATCTTCACGCCTCAGACTGTGGTACTTCCCCAACAAACCTCTCCTTAGAGATTCCAAATATTGGCCAGTGGAAGCTTGCTGTCCACCATCGGTGGGACAGAGATCAACCTTGGCAGATGGAAAGGGTGAAATGTTAATTTTATGCATAAAAATTCAGACTCACTTATTGGTCCTATAACACATACACTACAATAATTAGTTTCTTCTTAAATGTACTAGATATTTTAGAGTTTTCATGATCATGTGCACTCATTCTGCTTGCACAGGTATAAAAAGGCTTCATCTGGAATTGCTAAGTGTTGCCTGCTTTAGCCAAATATCAGTCCCAGAAAACAGTGAAACAATTAAACTATATACTTTGCAATAACACAGAAAAGAATAGAGGCCCATAATGTGGCATTCCTAAATTGTTATTTAGGTCACAGTCATGCCAGTGGAGTGGGTGAGTGTGTGTTGGGAAAAAATCCAGGACTAGAACTCAGCAGACGTGGGCTCTAGTCCACCTTCATGTTTACGAAAGCGTAGATGATGATGACGATAAGGATGATGATAGTAATCCCCGCTAACCTTCACCTGGTACTGACTAAGTTCCTGGGCACTAACTGTCCTGAGCAGTGTACATCTATCAGTCCATTGAATCTTAACAAGATCTCAGTGAGGAAGGTACCATCATCCCCGTTTACGTCAACAGAACTGCAGGTCACACTAACTGAGACCACACAGTTGGCAGTGGTGGGCCTGGGTGCAGGCAAGGCAGGCTGGCTTCAGAGCATGTGTTCTCCACCACGCTTCTTTAGTCTGTCTCTCCAAATTTCAGTGTCTGCAAATTTGAGCACCTAAGGAGATAATGGATGTGCAAGTGCTTGGAAAAATGTAAACTGCAATAGCACTGTCAGTTATTAGTACTATTATCTAATTCTCTAATTACATAGCCACACGGTCTGATAATAAAGTCTTGATTGGGATTTGTTTGTCCTGAAAAACTAATTACAGTGCTGTCCCCTATATCACTTAAAGTTTTCTTTCAACACCCCATGAGCTTTCATTTTACAAATGAGACATTCAAGGCACAGATCATAAAAATGGCCTGCTTGAAATTAAAAAAACAAACAAACAAAAGCTCGCGTCAGAGCCAAGAGATGAGAAAGAAAAAGTTCCCTCAGCCTGAACTTCCTTTCTCTGTCAACCTCCAAACTCATTCTTAAAGTGCTGTTTAAACATCACCTCCCCCATGCAGCCTGCCCTGATGCCTGATTGTCCAGGGAAAGTTAACCCTACCCCCACCATGCTACCCTAACCCTCTGGACAGACCAGACTCGGAGGAATTTTAATTGTTTAACAGAGGGATTTGTACAGTATTATGCAGCAACAGGTTCTCTAGAAGAAGGGTAATAAGACAAAAGCAGACATTCTGAACATTACGGTGAAGGCAGCAGGACTGTGTGTTTAGACACTGGAGAGACCAGGACCAGGAATTTCCTGCAGTGCAGAGAAAGGAAACCTGCACTAATTGATGAAATCTTAACTAGGGTAGTGGGTACAATAGGAAGGGAGAGAAAGGGGCACATTTAAGAGACATTTTAAAAGAAAAGCTCATGGGGACTTAGTGACCAAGTGGACAGGAAGTGATGGAGAGCCACAAATGACCGGACACTCTTCAACTGGTCCCTGGAAGGATAATACCACCAACTCTGCAATGGGTGCATGGGAGTTTCCCACAATGCAGAGTTAAGTCCTTCACAGAAAACCCAGCAGACAGTACAGCACTGTCATAATCAGATGCACACCTTCTGCTTCTATAGGTTTTAAGGTGATTTATTGGGAGTTGCTAATTCTGGTCTGCTTTAGTTGAACATCTGCCCGAGAACACAACAAATATTAACTAAATGAGTGTGGAAAAGCAGAAACGCCCACCATGTGGCATTCCTGAGGGAAGGATGGGCAGGAGACACGTGTGCTGAGGCCTGGATGTTCTGGGGAAGCACGTACTTAATTTTTAAATTACAGAGTTGGAGGAGATGGTGGGAATTGATGTAGGTAGAAAGGGAATCTGGGCTTGATTTTAACACTGGCTCTAACAGAGCCTGACTAACTTATTCTAGGTCTTAAATAATTTCCAAAATCAAATTTTGATTATATGTAAATGAAATTTTAGGATGGAGCCGTAGCTATCAAAGTCATTAGGAGTGGATGCTGCGGCAGCAAACACAAGACAAGGTCTCTAGGGGGTAATTAAGTTATCAATTTAATTCCAAAGGATTATTTTACCATTAAAAGAAAAGTGTTATTAACAAGAATGCACTAAAATAAACAGCTACTAAAGTCAGGCAATGTCTTGAATAGGTGCTCAATGAATGTTTTGTGGGGCTGTTAATTCAGGATAATCAAAGGAATAATAAAGACACAAGTTGAGATAGACAAGTGCAGGACTGGACTCCTGACAGTGCAGCTTTGTTTAGATTTACGTTTGTCGGGAGTTTCAGAAACATTTTTTTACTCTTAGGTTAAACTGATTCTTTCAAAATGATATAAAAACTTATCTTTATGTAGACCACGGAAAATAACGCCAAACAAGATTCATACACATCTATCACTCACAGAGCATCTGCATCCATATCCATTCCCTTGCTATCTCATCTTTGTGGAAGGTGAAGAATGGTTTGAAGGTTAAGTATTATTTTAAATGAGAGGAAATTCTTAGAGCAATATCAAATAAAGAGAAAGGGGAAATCTCTTTGTAGAAAATATTAAGTAAGAATAAAGGAAATAGGTGGTGGAAATTATATATATACAGAAGGGCTGTTATAAATTACAAAATCAATGAGAACAATTGTCAATTATTTGTAAGATTATTGAATTGATTTAAATCAGGCTCAAAGCACTTTAGTCATATCTAAAACTACAAGTTAACTATAGAGTAAAAATATCGACTTTTGCTTAAATTGTACTACTTCGTTTCACTTATAGCAGTGGTGTCTTCTGTATGGATTCTGGATGAACTTGTCAATTTACAAATTTACTTGGAATAAGAGGTAGCTAGAGGTGATAAACTGTTTGTTTTCTTCTAATCTTCACTAGTAACCTAAAAAGATCATACATAAAAGTTTCACTGAGGAGTTTACCTGAAAATAGTGGTTCTGCCCATCTACCATTCCTAAAATCAACTGAGGGAAAAAGGTCTAGGGGCTTGTTATGCAAGGAAGCTCAGAGTGATGTGGTTGTTCTGTGGGCAATGTTTTTAAACCTCATTTCTAAATCTCTAGCTCCAGAATATCAATTTCATCTGGTCAGCTGCTTTCAATGTGTAATGTTTTATGTGAAAATTAAAACCGTAATGGTCCCAGGAATAGAGAAGTACTCATTTAGTTTTTGAACTGATCTAGATTCAACCAATGTTATTGGCTTAATTAGTATGCTTTTTGAAGTTTGACAATTTTATATGGATAAATTGAAGATTGGTAAATCATTGGCACTACGCAATAACTCACTTAGTTTCCTTAAGTCTGTATACAATGGAGAGAAATGGGCAAAACAATATTTATCACAAAAAATAAACTTCAAGTGTATAACCTTAATTTATGTATAGCTTGAGAATTTTATTGTGCATGGGATTTTACATGATGTTATAATCCTGGATTGGTATTTTTTTATAGCTCACTCCAATTTCCAACTATTTCCTTGTAAAGGTTTACCTTCAGATTATTTACCTTTTAAAAAAAATAATATAGCACAAAAAGAGGGAAAGCATTGTACATATTCTTTATGAATAAATAGTCTCAAGATAATAGATTCACATTTCTCATTATCAATAATTGTGAAAAAAGAAAATTAATACAAATCTTTAGAAGAAAACAAAATTTAAAAGCTAAATTCTGAAAATACTATAATTTAATCATGGAATTATACTAGCTTAAAAAATCAGTTCTTGATTTGCCACAAATCACAGACTTTCCTTAGCTATCCTCATGGCTTGCTTGTGCATTTTATTCAGGTCCCTGATGAAATATCTTCTTGTAATGGAGGATGTCCTCGCCCTTCCGTCATTCTCTCAAAACTAGAGCGGTTCTCAAACTTTCTGGTCTCCTAACCCTTTCACACTCTTAAAAATTACTGAGGACTCCAAACAGCATTTATTTATATGGCTGACATAGAATGCTGACTATTGTATTAAAACTGGAAAAGGTTTAAAACAGAAGGATACCTCGCACACCTTCCATGAGCCGTCAGAGCAATGACGCTATGATGTGCCATGCAGCCTCTGGAAAGTTCCACTGAACTCTTGTCGTGTGAGACTCTTATTCTCACTCTCATTGTGTTAGAATGAGCATGGAAAGGCAAATACCATTGTAGGATTATTGCGAAAATTGGTGCCTTTACAGACCCCCTGAAAGGCTCTCGGAGACCCCAGGATTCCCAACTACACTCTGAGAACCCTACCCTACCCCTTACCGGCTTTGTCATCACTTGTAGCAATTGTCTACCTGAGCTTACAGCATTTAGATGGCTTGATTTCTGCCTTTCCTGACTAAAATGTAAATGCCACAAGGGCAGAGACTCTGTGCTGCCATTAGTAAGTGCTTAATACATACATTTAAAAATTGAATGACTATAACACCTACCTGTGCCTATAGTGATACAATAAAATCCCATCATATCAAGATTTGATTGCATGTGAAGTTTTGATTGCTGTTGAAGTGAATTATTATTTAATCAGTTGCAGTTACAATGTTTTAATTTCTAGGGGAATCCCACAAGATGTCTCCATAAAGTATTGCCGGGAGTCCCCTCCTTCCACTGTCCTGAGAGGAAGAGTCTGCTTATTCTGACTTTCTCATGGGAACTGAAGCCTCTCTACTTTTTCTCATACTCAAGCCAGTTCTGATACTACCTCACTTTCATCAGCTTTCATTTGATCCTCCTCATATTTGTGTCTTGGGCACCTATGGTGCCTTGACAATTTCAAAACTCAATTACAGTTTCATTAAAAATTTCCACTAGGCTCTAAACTTTGTGGTCGATCACAGGAGACCCTGATAACATAGGTGAGAGTGATGTTTTTAAGGAGAAATTTGCATTGTTCCCTCTTGCTTAGGGAATGGATAAAGAGCATTTGGTTCTTTATGTCTTTGTCTATCCTTTTGATGCCTAGGTTTGCCTCTGAGCGAGGGACCTCTTTGGAGAAGGTATAACATGCTTCTTAAATGTCTATGTGATAGAAGGAAATCAAAGAAAAAGAACTTGAACACTAGCTGAACAAAAGGTAGAGACAGCGTCTGGAAGGGAAGATAATTATAGCTTCCTGGAGGATATTACTACACTCTGTGTGCCGCCTGGCTGTTTTCCCTCGACTTTGGCTCGCACCTTCCATTTCTGCCACTGAAAACTTCTCATTGGCTCTACAACACCACAGGTAGTGTGGGGAGTGGGTGAGAGCGAATTTCGAAGTGAAACAAATGGATGCAAGTGGTATCTAAAGATAACTTTAGACTTGGAACCATGACAAACTTCTGGAAAGGAGACTGTCTCCTTTGTATGTCAAAAACTTGGACCAAAGGGCATATGATGAAGTGACTACATAGAGAATAAACAATCTGAGGATGAACCCAACTAACTTGAATAAATGCATTTCCAAGAAAGGACTTGGGGGTCTCCAGAGTCCAGGTGACAGTCCTCAACCACTGCCGGAGTAAGGGGAGCATAGGACTTGAATCTGGGTTTTCTGGCTACAAAGGCAGGATGGGCTACCTCATACCCCCACCCAAAGGCTCTCTACCCTGTTGGGTCTAACTGAGGATCTGGTTTCCACCATAATAGAAAATAAAACAAACCAGTCCTCTTTCCATAAGCATGACATCAATATTCCAAGCCACGTGATTAATATGTTTATCTTTTTGATTATTTAGTTACTATAAAAACCTTATACTCCTAAATCACTTCTGCATCTTTTAGTGCCTTGCTTACCAGGAATTATGAAAATATCCACTTCATAAGGATGTCTCTCACCTTTATTATTACTATTGCATAAGAATATATGGAATTATCTTTTATAGCATTTTAATAACCTAATCTCTCAACAATTCTCTCATCCCATAGACTCAAGTATATTCACAGTAATTAAATGAAAATGACAGACTGTAAATCAACAGTAAATAATACATTCACCTCTGTCAAGTTATATATGATTATTCTATTTGGATTCCACCTATCCAGAATGGTAACATATACAATTGACTCTTGATTTTTTGAATATATTCTGATTTGAAAACTCAGAATAAGACAACATTTCTTTCTTTGCTATAATATTCAGAATATATTAAGTTCCTAAGATTTTCCTCCTACCAAATGCTTGGATTTTCTAGAATACGGTAGAATTCCAATTTGTGCATATGCTACAGAAAAAAATTACTATTTCAAAATATAACATTTAAACAAATTAACAATCTTTATAAACATATAAGTCATTTTCTCCCAAGTTGTCCATTCTATTTGTAATTTTGACTGACAAATATTTTCGTTATTTTTTGGCTGAGATATAATTACCCTTACCTCTGAGTTTATGTCTCCAAGGATGGATGGGCTAAATAAGGTACTTGGGCCAGGGCAGCTCCGGTCAGCTGTACATTATGTGAGAAGCTAATGGCCCCGAGCTTCTGTCAGTAACTTTTTTTTTTTTCCAGTAAAGCAACAGCAATTCTTCTAGTAACTCCGTGACACGTATTTGTTAGAATTGAAATTACACAGCCAGCAGTCACGAAATAGTGGTGAGGTGGCAAAGGTTGTACACAAAATTTACATATTGTTTAGGATAGCATTTTTTTAAAAATGCAAAGTGTTGGAAAACACTGATGACTGTATGACACTATACTCAATATAATAGAGCAGTTATTGCTTGCCTTAGGGCCAGGGAGATGGGTTTACTAAGATTCAAATTTTATTTTAATCAACCCTTGGAAAGAAAAACAACAAAAGCTTTTAAACACAATGAATTAAGTACTATGAGCTTAGGTGTTGAGATTGGTTGCCATTTTGGTACTATTTCAAGCTGGTTTTAGACCGTTTTTAGTCTTGTTTTAGACTCTTGAGTTAGGACTAAGAGACTGGCTCCGAAGGGCAGTGTGCCAGGTCCAATTTAGCATTAGCTATTTCATGTCTGCTGTAGCTAATGAATCCATTGATTGACTAATCACAAAAACAAGGGGCTAGAAGAATCTGACGGCTTGAGCTAATTATATGAAATGTGTCAAAGAGCCACTACGTGTCTATTTGTTAAGTTTATATATCAACAACATAAGCGTGGTATGCTGTTCTACTATTTAACAGAATATTGTGCTGATTATTCTCTTGGTTCGCTGTGTTCATTCTCCACCATTTTGTCCACATAGACTATATCACAGGGATCTCTTGCCCTTTGGTTTAGGGTTGGATTTGGCCGATGGGAGGCACAAGCAGGACATCCGAAGGCAGGAGGAGAGAAAGGTTAGGATATTCATTCATCTGCTCCAGCAGAGCCTCTTGACTCTGCTGGACTAGTCCCTCGACTTTTCCTTCAGGACTAAGGGTAGTCAGGGCTTCCATCTGTTGCTACTCCCTGGGTGCCTCAGCAGGCATTGTCTGTTTCCTTAATCTAGCCCACTCCTTGTAAATAGTTACTTAATTAAATTCTCAGATTCTTTGAGTAGAATGTGTTTCCCATCTGGACCCTGATACAAACCCAAAAGCAATTGAGATTTTTATTTTACGACCCTCTAAACATTTAAAATCAGCAATAACTGATCCCCCAAATGATAGTTATCCACTCAGTATTTTAAAATTAATCTTCTAAATTTTACTCAATTATTTTCAGTCTCAAAGTGACTCTGAAAATGTTAAGAACCAAAGTTTCTTAAGAATAACAATATCTGCATTTCACTGTGGTTCAGATGCTTTGGCATGAAACTTCTGAGTGGTGCTTTCATCACCTGTTTTTTTGGTTGGTTTTGCTTTGTTTCTTTTCCTATCTTCAAGTAAAGAAGCAAGGGCTTACAAAAAGAACAATCAACTAAAATCCTAAGAGTCTTCAACTAAATATATTCCAAAAAAACCCACTGGAGTATTTAACTTGCCTGTAATAAAGATACATCTTTTGTAGGTAATTTTCAAACACACATTGCAGGAAAACAAAAGTGAACACTAAAAATTCTTTCCATTTCTTATGTGTGTAGTAAAGTGTCTCAAGTAAGGAAGCTCAGGATTATTAGTTGACCTAAAGCTAAAAAAAGCTCATATATTCATCCCTTCTGTTATTTTATTTATTTATCTCTTCTACCATTTTATTTTATATTACTTTACCTCTGTGTTGCTTTTATTATTTCCATCTTCCCAGTTTCTTTTGGTTTGTTTAGCTCTTTTTAAGGTTTCCCAAAAATGAGTACAACATTCTTTTATTTTGTCTTTTATTTTTAATAATAAAGTTAAGATTTTCTCTGAGTGCAGTTTTTTTTCCATGCCCCTATGTTTTCATTATAAAATGTCGATATTTTATTTGCTTTTTAAATAGTATGTAATTTTCTTTGTTGCTTCCATTTTGATTCAGTAGATCCAAAAGTATGTTTCTTATTGTGGATATATTTTTGCTTCTCATTTTATTGCTTACTTTTAATTTTATTTGATTATTATCAAAGGATGTAGCTTGTTTTAATTTTTAGGATTGTCTTTACTGTCCAATAGCTGATCAAGTTTTGTAAATTTTCCCTGGACATATATAACAAATGTATATTAACATTCAATGGATTTAACTTTTTAAATTTATTTAATACACTGGTTGGTTAATTATTTGTTCCAACTTTCTGTGGCTTTTTCCTCTAGCATTCTGTCTGATTCTGAGAAATGTGCATTGAAATGTTCACAATCATATTTTTCACCAACTTCTTTCATTTAATAGTTTTTGTTTTACTATTCAGATGCTATGTTCTTTGGAGCATATATGTAGGCTTATTGGATTTTAGTATGAATTTATAGCATCTTCATAAGTAAAGACATTTTCACTACATAATTCCTCTTTGACCCTACTTAGTGCTTCTGTATTAAATTCTACTTCATCTCACATTATTCTTCACCATCTCACTGTTTGTGTTTGTTGTATTTGCTGTCACTACTTTGTCTATTCCTTTTTTTTCAAAGCTTCAGTACATAGTTGTAAGTCCTTCTAGTTCTTCTATGTGAGCCACTGCCACAGTATGAAACTGACAGATGGGTGGTGTGGTTCCACACCGGAAAACAATCCTAGGCCACAGTGGTGAGAGGGCTGAACCTTACCATCAGGGCTGGCTCTGTCTATTCCTTTAATTTCAGCATTTATTTCATTAATGTAAGTGTTTCTCTTATAAACATCACATAATTATTTTATCTTTGTTTATTACAAGCTTGAATTTTTATTCTTTTCAAAGAATTCAGTGTGCTTACTTGCAGTGCTAGAGTGATATACTTGATTTATCCCTTCTATTTTAATTTGTTTGCCTCTTATTTTACTTTTTTTTTGCACTTTCCATGTATTAATGGTTATCTCGTCTCCTAAACCCACAATCAAACATGTTTCGCTATTATAATATGAAAAATGAGATATCCAATATCATCTCCCCTCCCAAAACATACTATTTTAGCTCTGCTTTCCTGACTTTCTAATAAAGTGAGTACATGTGTGTCAAATATTAATTAAATAGAGTTCTAACTACAACTACCCCTGCAAGAGAAATATATTTATTGACTCAGAGAGAAGAGATAACAATTATACTTTTTAAAATATAAAATACAAAAAACAAGGATAACACAAATCATGCATCTTACTTTAGAAGTTTCATTCAGGGCATGCTATGAGTTTAAATAAATCTGGATATTCATGATGATGTTATCCTAAGAGCTGTAGCATTATAAAGATTATAGAGAAAGTGAACTAATATGTAAATTAAATGGTTTCAAGATCAGTATGCTATCTTATTCTTATATCTTCCTTTTATATGGCAAGCCTTGATGGGTATTCAAGGAAATTTTATTTTTTTAAATTAAGGGATAAAATGCTCCACTGATTTCTGATGTAGAAATTATCAGGGTAATCTATCTTTTAATGATTTAATTTTTAGCTTTCTGTGGGATTTTATTAAAATAAGTCAAGAGAATTTTACGATTTATTAAAGTGAGGCTCGTTTCAACTCATAGCACTTTTATTTCTAAGCCTCAACCACTCTGGTTGAAAAATATACAATTAAATGGAGATAAAGAAATTTTTAGATATTCTATTGAGATTAATATAGCAATGCAAGATAGCTAAATATAGAAATGTAAGGAGTTATTGTTTATTACTATAGCATAGTACTAAATAGTTAGTACTGAATACATTATACCAATTTTTTTCTATTTTGTTATATAATTGTTGTACTGTTTAAGATCTCTACCAAGAATAATCTGTATGAGTAAAGCATTGGCGATTAATTTTAAAATAGACACTGTGTTGATTAAACAAATATATGATGAGTTCATATGAGGTACTAGTCTAGATGCCAGAAAGGATATCAGAGAATTTGTGAGAATCAACACCACGTCAGTAATTGGTGAGAAATCTAGATGCCAGTTACTGACGTAAGAGAGTTTATAATCTAATGTGAGTTGGGGTGGGCTAATGTGGGAAAGAAGTAGATGAAATTGGAGTAAAATGGATAAAACAAGTATAAACATATGTTGAAGTCCTATTAGATATGGCTCATGATGTTAATTATACTAGGAAAAGGAATGGCATGATACTCTTATATTTTAATTCTCTTCAAGCATGATTGTCATTTGACTTACTTTCACCTGTTGAATAATCCTGTGGGTCAAGTATTCCTGATTCCTGCAGCGATCTAATACAGGAGTCCACCAGCTCAAGACCTGTTGTAAGTTCATCTTCGATATCTTTTTGACCATCTGAAATACAATATTTTAAAGTGATGAACAAACATGTGATAATGTTAACATTAAAGCTTTAGGTTATCATTTAATAATGGAAAGTATCCTAACCAAAGATATTACCTCCATGAAGTTCTCATTAGATATCACACTGTAACCCTTGGTCAGCCAGTATTAAAAGCCAAGGCCAACCAATTCCATGTATCCACGAAGAACATAAAAGTTACTAGGAAATTGAGAGAACTTAACTCTCATGAAATCATGAGCTATCACAACAACTTCACTTAATTTTAGTGTCACAGCGTTATATTCATTTCTATAGTCTTTTTCTAAGTTCACAAGAAAATTAATCAAGAGAGATACATGTAGAAACAAGTGTAAGTGTTCATCAAGAAGCTGTCTTTTACCTTGTGATTGCCAGTGAAACTGCTCTTCTGCTGAACTGTAAAAAAGAGAATACACAGGTATAATGCACTGGTTAGAAATGAAAGGACCCTAGACTATAAGACACAAAGGCACATTAGAGTAGTAATGGTGGCTCCATGGCACATCCTTTAATTTCTTACTAGAAAAAGGATCCCATTTTGATACAATCTTAACTTTAACCCATTTAATGTATACTTCTTTTGATTCACAGGTATTAGTATGTTATAAATGGACATTGTTCAGCAATTTTCAGAGAACAGCTCATTTTTTACAGTGCCCACCTTATGGTACTCATTCCTTATAACAGCTCCTATATACATGTGGTTCTACCAAATTTTAGTTATTTTAAAATACAAGTCTGAATAGTTCATGTAGACTTTGTCAGGTAGTCTAATAAGGAAATAATTTTCTCCTTTTTTCATTATAAAGAAGATAAAATAAATCTATACTTCCTTCTAGACATACTGTATGAGCAGTTCCTTCCAGGTGATTATTAGCTTAAATTAAGTAATTTAAAAATTATAACACTTTACCACCAGCTGAATACACAGTTACCAAATTCTCATTTTATATATACATCTTATAAAAGGACTCAGGTAGAAAGTGTTGTTCACATACGTGATATGCCAAAGACGTGTGCAGAATGCATCTATGTAGGCAACACAGATTTCTTTTGAATGATTTATTAAATATGTAAATAAATTTAAAATTTCTAAATATGAACAACTGTTTCATTATACATGCAAATCCTTCCTACATGGCCCTTTTTTATGTGTCAATAATTGGTGAGAAATCTAGATGCCAATTACTGACAGGTATCATTTTGAGAACAATTTTCTACACTATTTCACTAAATCTTTTACTCAGCTTCTATGAATAGCTCATCAGTTTCACAGCAGCAAGTGGATTTTAGACCTTTGATCTGTACCTTAGTGGTGGTTTCTGAATACATTTATGGGGCATGTTCACTTAGTAAGTGGCATTTTATATATGGGTAGAAAATGCTTTCATATTTGTAGTGTGTTGAATGGTGCCCCTCACCCCCCCAAAAAATATGTCCACATCAAATCCCTAGAAACTGTAAATGGTTGCTTATTAGAAAAAGGGTTTTTGCAGAATTAATTAAGTTAAAGATCTTCAGATGAGACCATCCTAAATCAAATGATAAATGTCCTTATAAGAGATAGAAGAGGAGAGAGAGACAGAGGAGAAGACCATACGAAGTTGGAGGCAGAGATTGGAATTATGCATCTACAAGCCAAGGAACGCCTGGACCCATCAGAACCTGGAAGAGATAAGGAAGTATCCTCCCCCTGAGCCTTCATAGGGAACATAGCCCTGCAGGCCCCTTGATTTTGAACTTCTGGCCTGCAAAACTGTGAGAGAATAAATTTCTTTGTTTTAAGCCACTCAGCTGTGGTAATTTGTTACAGCAGCCCCAAGAAACTGGTACAATATTTTTCTGATACAACAAAAATATTCTCATGTTATACTCTCCAGGATTTACTACTATCTCTATGCTACTGCATTTGTTTTACCAGTACGGCCCTTTACTAAGCACTTACTGTATACCAAAGCTCTGCTAATCCATAATAACCACAAATCTCTTTGGAGGATGAGGAATAACAGGCTTATTGATGTTGACTTGACCACACAGATCATAAGGAACTCAGCAGCAACTCAAACTAATCTGTCTAACTCCAAAGGTCACATTCTTAACTCAAAATCAAAAGTTGTGGAGGGAAGCACACTTAAGTTACTTCCCTCTTGAAGCAGTAAGAGTCAGTCAGTGGAAGCCTCTCCCAGGGCTCAAAGTCCCACCCTCCACTCCGTTCAGGCACATTGAAGACCACACTTCCCCACCTCTTGCACATAGATGGGGTCACGCCAAAGTCTGTGAGAGGAAGTGACAAGTGCCACCTCCTGCCCCAAGCACAGAAGGGCAGGCATGAGATCTTCATGCTCTGTTTTCCTAAGCCCTCTGTTGAGATGGGTCCCTGAGTGTGTGGCGGGAAGATTTCTGCCAGCCCAGAGAAGACCCAGCATGAGGGAGAAATAAATCACTGTTGTGTTAAAACTCCAAAGTTAGAGGGTTGTTTGTTTCTATAGAATAAATGTCACACTGAATAATACACAAGTGTGCCATGATTTGAGTTTGTAAGGCATTTCTTGCTTCTCTACCTTCCATTTCCACAGTATAGAGCTGGAAGGAAATGTCTTGGGTCATTCCAGCACAAAAAAGGTCTACCACAGCTTTTACCCATCCTTTGAGATTTATCCACTCACCTACGATAATGGGCGATTACAATAACACTATTATATAACATTTACTTTTCCTTCATCTCTTTCAAAACTGTTTCAATTTTATGATGCAACAGAAACAAGAAGAAACATTTCTTTTCAACCACAATTGAAAAAAGTGCCATTGGCAGTGGATATGAAACTACTCTCTCAAAGCAGAGGTACCCTTCCTTTGGGGCACAGAGCTTTAATCACTTAAATGGTTTCTTGATTCCTTTAGCACAGTTAAAACGCATTAAAAGTATGACTGATCGCAGAAAATAGAAGTCCCAAGAGAAACTGGGTTTGGATTTTATTTCCTTTAAGCGCCCACTTTACTTTCTCCGTTAGGCGAGTCTACACAATTGCATATTTCACACACTTGATTCCTTCTCTTAAAAACTGCTCTAAAGTAGATGCTTTTAAAAAAAGCAAACAAACTATTTATTCATTCGATAAACACGGATCATGCCTGTGTCTCAGACACCCTTATTTCAGGTGTGTAGCAATTACTCATGGCGAACTCTCTCCCAATTATATCGATCAATTTCATAGAATACAAAAGTCATTTTTGAAGCTGTTGTAACCTTCATGCATGTTCAATTTCAGAAAATAAAGTTTGCTTTCATTATCAAAATGCTATTTCTTGAAATAGAAATAATCTCTAATGAATTAAATTTAATAAAAATATATATAATTTGGATCAGTTTGTATGCATTTAAATATAACTATGTATAAGTTCCAGAACCCAACTACTACAAAAAAAAAACATTTGTAACAAAGACTATAGTAAGTAATTCAACCTTTAAACATATACATAAATATGTACATAAATCAGTGATGCTAGGAAAGAGTTTTAATAAATATATATTAAAAGGATAATCCTAGTAGCTAACACTTAGATAGCTCTCCCTTTACACCAGGCAACACTCTAACTGATTTACAGTTAACCTTCATGAGAAAACTTTTGAGAGAGGTGATATTTTCCTAATCTACAGATAATGAAACTGAGGTAAAACGATGCTAAGGAACTTGCTGGAGGTCCCATAGCCAGCGGCTGGTGGAGCCAAGGTTATGACTCTGGGCATCTGGTTCTAGAGGCTGCATTCTGAACTACCATAGTCACACATTTGGCTGCCCTGAAATTAAAGTCCTATGAGATAAAAACAAAAATATAAACACCGTAAACCAAGTTGAAAAAACAAGCCACGTCCTGGGAGAAGATACTTGCAACACTATAACTTTCAAAGGGTTAGTTTCCAGAACATATAAATAACTCCTTCAAATCAATAAAATAGAGATTAAACAATCAAATAGAAGACAGGGCAATAAATATATTTAGAGCTGATGCATAGCAGAAAAATCAAGAATGTTTGGTCACTGAACACATTAAAAGATACTCAACTCTGTTAGGAATTGAAAGGATAAAAATTAAACACAAGATACCTCTTTATACTCCACAGGCTATCAAACAATTAGGAAGCTTGACAGTACTAAGTGTTGGAGAGGAGATGTGAAATAAGAACTCTCAATCACTGTAGGTAAGACAGCAAATTAGTGAAACCGTTGGGTGAGCTATGAGGCAATACCTGGTAATGTTTTATATGCAAACACCCGATCACCCAGCGGTTCTGCTCCCAGGTAGAGCTTCCAGGGAAACCTGTGCACCTGTGTCCAGGAGACTTGTACAAGACTGTTCATGCCTATATGTTGGCAGTGGCAAAACAATGGAAACAACCTAAGTGGTCATCAATGGGGGAATGGACAAATATAACAATATAACTACATATTACGTATGACATACATATGGAATAAATACTATATGGCAGCTGAAATAAATTAGCCAGATACATAATGTTTCAACATGGGTAGCTCTCAAAAGGAAAATATAGAGTGGAAAATGCCAATTGCACATAAGATTATGTACTGCATGATCCGAATTATGTAAATTTTTAAAAAATTGACTAAACAATATTGTGTTTAAATATACACATACAGACACACATATATACATATATATACACAGAAAAAAGCTATTATTTGGTTTAAACTAGTTTTTAAATTATGTATACATAGAGAGAGAGAGAGAAGGAAAGAGAGAGATCATATAAACATATGGTTTAAAAAGGTACACCCAAATTCATGATGGTGGTCGCCTCTGAGGGAGAACAGAGAGAAATAAGTCTGAGGAGGGGTAAAAAGGGAATTTCACTTTTATCTCTAATGTTTTACTTAATGAAAAATGAGGGGAAAAGGTTAACATTAATTTAAGAATGCCTTTGATACTTGGAATAGGAAAAGTCATGATTCTTACATTTAGAAACATGTTTAGTTAAATGCTTAGATAAATTCTTGTGATTCAATTCTATATAATATTCTCATCCTTGTCAGAATCACTCATAGTTGAAATTCAAATGATGCAAAACAATTCTGAAATATAAAAACACAAACAAAAGAGGAAATAACGGTTTTAGAAATATAACTACTTTTTTCCTCTATTTTGCATAAGAGAAAAAAGACAGTATCCCTTTTACTATGTTTCAAGTTTATATGGCTTGAACATTTTAAGCAAGCAACCAATAACTTTTAAGTTCAGGGCATGACATGGGAGAAAAATGAGTTTAAACCAAACAATAACCTGTGAGTTCCTTGAGAAGTGATTTTCATCCTTATCATTTCCAGCATGATAGTCTCCTTACCCACCTCCTGGTCATTTCCAATAAAAAAATATACATCTGTGAAAGTGCAGCAAGTTTTCTTAATGTCAGGAAATGACACAAAGCAAACCATTACTACAGCTAGTCTGTCTGTTACGCACCTGCTCAAATACACTTTCTTACTTTCTTTTTCAACTTTTTGATGCCCAGAGCATCAACCCCTACACTGTATCATGCGGTGTATTATTGCTCACAATGTGGTTCAAAACGAAATACAGGTAAGGAACTACGAGTTTTTGTTATTTTGCTTTCAAGTTAAGCAGTGTACCTAGAACATAAGCCAGATAAACTATTATGAAATAAATTGCTTTAGAAGTGACATTTGATTCTAGCCTACAGGAACACAGGGCCTTACATGTATGATGTCCACATGACATAAATCATATTCTGACATAAAGTACTTTTTAGTATATGGTTTTGTAGGCAGCCACATCACAAAGCATTGGTTGCAAAATACAATGACCTTAGTCAAAAGTTTCAAACCCTGTGGAAATGTAGCATATTCAGTAAAAACGGTGAGAAGTGATACCCCATGGAGCTCTGTCAGGCTGCTGTTGTCCTTGTCCATTAGGACACTGTATCAAGTCCTTATTAGTTTGGGTTGGTGAGTAACCCCGCTTCCCCTAGAAGTTTCTGTGGAACTGATTTCCCTTCAGTCTATTGCTTATGGTCTCTATCCGTATCTGTGATATATTCCCAAACGAATGTCACAACATCGCTGCCGTGCAATAAGAAGGTTTATTTCTTTCTTAGATCACACATCTTCTTTCTCCTTTAACCATTTTCATCAAATATATAACTTTACAGCTACTGTAAAAATGTTTACAGGGCTACAATGGATAGCTATAGGACCACAAAGCTTCTAAAGTAGGAGGCCGTGTGCATAGCAGCCAAATGTGTGGGCTCGAAAGCCAGACTACCTGATACTGGAGCCCAGCTCTGATACTTACAATCGAGGACACTTTGGGTGAGTTACTTAGACAATCTGGGCCTAAATGGAGACATTTTGAGGTTAAATAAATTAAGTTATATCAAGTGATTTAAATATCAGGTGATCAGGGCCTGGCACATCTTGAGCAGCTATGGAATTGCTTCCTTTTTTATTGTACATTGCTAAAATGGTTTATATGGCTTGTAGGTTATGGTTTAATCTATTTTATCCCTTAGAGAACACTGCAGTCCTCTGTGGGAGGATCAAAATGGGGACAGACATGGGAAAATGGGAACACTGGACATTAAGGAAATACCCAGGCATAGTGGTATCTATGCCAAAGCTATCGATCACAACCAGTCCTGCAGAAAATGATAAAACAAAGTCACCACAAACTCTGGTGAATGCTTACCATGGCTTTGGAGATGCAGAAGAGAGAGACACAGCGCCAGCTCCCCATGACTTTGCCGTGTGAGAGGGGCATGGGTAAATAAGGGCACAGAACTGGGAGAACTGTTATACAAAGAGGTGTGTTCAAGGCACTGCTCCACACAGGTCCACGGGACCTTGAGCACATCATTTATTCTCTCTAGGCCTCAGTTTCCCCATTTTACAAATGACCCTGGGGCCCTAGAATTTTTCCCATAGGAATCTGTGCAAATTAAGTGTGTAATATAAAACCCATTGAACAGTGCTTGGAACGTAAGAGGCATTAAAAAAAAAATCAAGCTATCATTATCACATGCAGAACAGAGGCCTGAGAAAGTACAGCCAACTCATGGCACCGGAAGTTCAAAAGGTCAATCATGTGGAATTCAACTTGTTTATGTTTGGGGCCAATAAATATTGTCACACAAATATGGAACAGGCTTTGCAGAATCTAAATTGTCTTTTTTGCCCACACTAGACAGGGGAAGAAAAAAGGCAGTCTGCGATTTCCAAAGAAAGATGATTTGCTTTTAAACCATAAGTCTTCCAACCAGTCCTGCACAGGATGCCTCTCCTGACAACTGCTACTGTTCTCGCTGTAGTAAAAACCTTAACTTGCTATTTTCAAAACCTGGGAAGAAAATAAATCAGACCCAAATTGCTATTATTAATTTCTTTTTAGTTTGAGGCAGGGGAAATTCATATTCCTAAGCTAATTTTGTTGGGGTTGGTGACTGACAAATTATCCAGGCAACTGATACCACAAAGCAGGAAGGGCTCCCATGGTGTAGCCTGGATGCACGTGGCTCCAGTGTTTATCAGAGTATTACAACACCATCAGGTTTCTGAGCCGGCCAGGGCTAAACAAGGGAGAATTAACATGAATTCTGTTTTGTCTTAATTCCTTTAAAACACATACTCCAGTTTCCAGCAACCACAAAGAATTAGCTCTTGGCTCAGTCACCCTAAATGTGCTTTCTACACAAAAGCCAAGCTCTTACCATGGGAAAGACATGCATTCAAGTTTCTCTTCTAATGCTTTTACAGTTTTGGAGTTGATTGTAGTTATATTACAAGAGACATATTATGTATAAAATTCAACATCGGAAGAAGGAAGAAATGGTGAATTATAAACTAGAAAATTCCCACATTTTATCTCCGTTTGTAGTTTTCTGGGAGACTTCTCATGCATGGGCTAGGTATTTTTTTAAATTCTTATGCTAGCACACCAGAATTTTGCAGTAGTTGAAGCAAAATTTCTGAATACCAGCCACGTTAGACAATGAAGTACCATAATATCTTTGTGGGCATTCCATAAATTGGAATGTAGTAAATTGCACTGAAAATGATGAGGGATATTGTTAACCAAATGACTCTGAGATCTTATAATATTTTGAAATGCCTTCCAAACCATCAAAAATTGAATAGTTTCTGTAGTTTATGTACTAAGTGTATACTACTGCATTATACATGGCTATATCTATAATCTTCTTTGGTATTCACTGTAACTCACACAGAAAGCTTACTGTATTTTGCAGTTTGATGTTTCATAACTGATTTCTTAGACAGGAGAAGAGTGCTTGTTGTGTTTGTTGACAGAGGTGGTGCCTACATCAAGGTTCTCAGATGTTCCAAGTTTCAGCTTTTTTTTTTTTTTTTTTGTGAGGAAGATCAGCCCTGAGCTAACATCTGTGCTAATCCTCCTCTTTTTGCTGAGGAAGACCGGCTCTGAGCTAATATCTATTGCCAATTCTCCTCCTTTTTTTTTTTCCCCAAAGCCCCAGTAGATAGCTGTATGTCACAGCTGCACATCCTTCTAGTTGCTGTATGTGGGACGTGGCCTCAGCATGGCCGGAGAAGCGGTGCGCGCCCAGGATCCGAACCGGGGCCGCCAGTAGCGGAGTGCGGGCACTTAACCGCTAAGCCACGGGGCCAGCCACAAGTTTCAGCTTTTTATGTTCAGTATCCCAGAATTATCCCTGTTGTGAGGGTCCTCTCAGTAAAGAAACTCCTTAACCTTGGGGACATCTCTGGGCAAAAGGAGGGGTCAGCTTATGTTTTCCTACCTTCCTGCAATCATGTGTGTGTGTGAGTGGGTGAGAAGCGTGTTTATGTGTGGGAGTGTGTGTGAACATGCATAGGTGTATGGGGTATCCCATTCTTCTGTTCCTCTAAAACACACTGATTTGCTCACAGCTTTTCTTTCGCCTGCTCTTGCTTCATGAGTGGGTTGTCTATTACAGATCTGTCACACGCTGAGTATTGAATTTGACTGAAATTGATAAGATTTTATTAATATAAGTGAAGCTAACACCTCTTAGATACTTAGTGGAAATTTATGCAAATAACCTTTGCCTGTTTCACAGGAAAGAGAAAACTGGATCTTCTGTTTTGTGGCTTTGAGAACCAACAGATGATCTACAAAAATAAATTTCAAGTTAGTGCCCTTATAGAGCAGAAACCATGTAATACTCATGAACAACTCTCCTGGGATTAGAGATTCTTACTTCCTTATGAGCAGTAGCGAGTGGTCTTTAAACCATTTGAAGATTCTGTTCAAATGTTTAATAGGTGCACAAATGTTCATAACCGTTTATTCATAATTGCCAAAAACTAGAAAGAAGCAAATGTCCTGTAACAGATGAATGGTTAAACAAGCTGATACATCCATGCCGAGGACACACACACAGCAATAAAAAAGAATCGATTGTTGCTTTATGCACAAGTGGCAACTTGGAGGGATCTCAAGGGCGTGATGCTGAGTGAAAAAGATAAATAATATTCTTGAAATAACAAAATTATAGAAGTGGAAAACAGAATAGTGGTTTCTAGGGCTTTGGGATGGAAGATGAATGCAGGTGCGGCTATAAAGGGGTAGCATGAGGGGGCCTTGTGGTGATGGAACAGTCCTGCATTTGACGGTGGTGGTGGTTACACAAAGCTACTTATGTGATAAGATTGCATAGAACTAAACACACACCCCTGCAAAAACGAGTGCACGTAAAACTGAGGAAATCTGTAAACTGTACCAACGTCAGTTTTCTGGTTGTGATATTGCACTATATAGTTATGCGTGATGTTGCCATTGGCAGGACTGGGAGAAGTTATAGGACACTTCTCTGTGTATTTTAGTCTGCAACTTCCTACGAATCTATAATCATTTCAAAATAAAAAGGTACAAAATAATTGAGTGGGGTATGGTTTGGTATGCTTCATTTTCTTTGCCCTGAACTGGTTTTCCTATACGCAATGTGCTACTCAATTATTCCCATATACTAATAATTAAACTAGAATTGAAAAAAGATTGGGAATAATGAAGTAAAGAGAAAGGAAGGAAGGAAGGAAAGAGGAAGAAAAAAGAAATCAATGCTTACTCCTGATTATCCTTTTTGTTCTTCATTCTTAGCAGGCAGAGCTCAGGTGACCTTGCCCTGGGCTCATTTCTGCTTTGTTCTGTGAATGAAGGCGTTCTCCCTGGAGCATAATATACCAATCATACTGCCTATTGCCAATCAGGTGCAAGGAACTGTGCTGCTTCTGAACAAAAACTCATCCATTACATCTAAGATCCCTGCTCATCAGGCCCCCGTATTCACTTCTACTGCCAAATGTTTTCCAGGAAAATTAAAAATGGTATTTTGGCTGACAGTGGTAGAGCAAAGTATAAGTCTTAATGCAGTCCATGTGAGTCCAAGAGAGCTCCCGTGATATAATTCATTGGCTCTCTGGAAGCATATTATTAAAGTTGGCTTTCACCCGGCAGAAATGCTTTGTTCCTCCTGCTAATTCGCAGGGGAGCTAGTGCAATGCCAATCTACTTCCACGATCCCCTCCCCACTATCCCGACTCTTGGAAACTGGTCTACTGGATTACATCTGTCTGTTTCTTTCCACATTTACTGCAGTGGGAAAAAAATCATATATTAAAAAAATCACTTTCTTTCCAACATTTAATATTTGATATTTGAAACTGAAAAGCTGGATCAGCCTCCCCATGTTACCATCACGTGGTGGCTGTGTCTGTCCTGAAGTTCTCCTTCTAAGAAAGAATGAGGATTTGAATGTGAGGTCTCACTAAACAATTGTACTGCCAGCCAAATGTATAAAATCATTTACAAATCCATGAATTAAAATAACTACTGTTCTTAAGATATTTAAAGCGTATATTCCCAAACATCATCTTTGAGATCCTTAGCATCTGCCTATGCATTCCTCATTGTAAATGTCCCTTCAAACCCACTCCCCTTAATTGCTGTGGTTGGGGCTTTCTGTTCCCTCTTGCCTGGTGATATAAAGACTTCTGTGCCTGAGGAGAGGAATAACTCTTCCCGTGGACAAAGATTCTCTCCTTGACCAAACTTTGGTTAGGCTCTTCTGAGCTCTCTCTCTCTCTTTTTTTTCAATTTAATTATTTTCTTGAGGTCATATTGGCTTATAACATTGTGTAATTTCAGGTGTATATTATTATATATCAGTTTCTGTATAGACTGCATCGTATTCACCGTCAATAATCTACTTTTTATCTATCACCATATATATATGCCCTTTACCCCTTTTCGCCCTCCCCCCGACTCTCTTCCCTTCTGGTAACCACTAATATGTTCTCCTTATCCTCGTGTTTGTTTATTTTCCACATATGAGTGAAATGATACGGTGTTTGTCTTTCTCTGTCTGGCTTATTTTGCTTAGCATAACACCCTCCAGGTCCATTGATGTTGTCGCAAATGGCTGAGCTCTCTTTTTGACTAGGCCCAACTTGGGATCCCATGCCCTTCCTTGTAGAGTCTAGTTCTAGCAAGCATCCTGCTACGTCAATTTAACCAGAAACCCCCATGCTCGGTATCTGATCACCCTTGATATCTGATGGAGTTCCTCATCCTCCACCATCCCCCAAGGGATGTCTGATCACTCTGGCCTGCCTTCAGCAAGAATCCCGTTAGGTCAGTTTAGCCAGAACTTCCCCTTACCCCTGATGTTTCCTCTTAGTAATTTTCTATTCACTGACTCTCACCCTGCTCCTTGGCTATAAATTCCCGTTTTTCCTTGTGGTATTCGGAGTTGAGCTCAATCTCTCTTTCCTACTGCAAAATCCCATTGCAGTAGCCCTCCCTGAATAAAGTCCAGCATACTGTTCTTTAAAAAGTGTCATTGAATAATTTTTTCTTTAACATCATCACAGATTTCCCACTGCCTGAGAGGGACACGGATGAAGTCACATCCCCTGCCTAACCTCAGTCTCCTCATATGTACTGAGACAACATGATCAGGGCCAGCTTCACGTTGTGAGACCTGTGCAGTTGCTCAGGGTCCCATGCTCAGAGGGCCCCTAGCTTGGTTTAATGCTCTACTGTCGCTGTCTTGAAACCCTTAATAATTCTGTCTTTGAACTTATATTTTGCAAGTGAAATCCAACAGGACAATGGAACATGTGCATGAGTGGAGAAGATATGCACAATATGCATGTCCTCTGCTCCTCTCTGCCTGCTTGACATATAGCATTTGCAATGCCCTGCTGGACCCATGATGTGTTGTGGGAGTTGAGCAAGACTGAAGGCAAGTACAAGGTAAGTGTGCTAGGTTTATGACTGAACAAGCAGGAATGTGGTCCCTTGGAACCAGAACTTGCTTTGAATGAAGAAGGCAATGATGTTCTAAGAAACATAAATGATCAAGGAATCCTATCATATCCCTTCTTACTCATGTTACTCCCCTGTTAGCCGACTATTTATGCTGAAAATGATGACCCAGAAGGAAAGAGAAAGATATGACAACCCACAGTTCTATTTCCTTTCAGTCCTTCCTTTTTCTTCAGTAAGAGAATGTTGGTAGAATATGTGCATATTGAGGAGTAAAATAAAAGCAGATAAGGTAAGTTTGTGCAGTGTTTCTACTATTCTGGTAAGAATGAAATACATATGCATGCATGGGCTATGAAATATGAATTGTACAATTTCAGTGATTCTGTATACATGTTAAACGCTCTGATATTTGCATTTAAATCTGGCATTGCACAATATAAAGATAAATGGTAAAATTCATGCTAACGATTTAAAATTATAATTTTTTTCTTACAATGACATTAATTAGTAAATAAAAAACATCATGACAAGTCAAGAGACAGAGAGAGAGAGACTCTGGAAGAAAGGAAAAAGCTTTAGCATCTTTTTAGTATGTTTAATGACATTGCTCCCCACCACGTCCTTTTTGAACAACAAACTCCCTATTTTAATTTTGCACTGGGCAGATTATGTAGCTGCCTCTGAGCATGAGCCACCTCAGATTGCTATTGTAGGGATTAAATGACAATGTACATGAAAGTCCCAGGCACAAACAGAATATCAACCAGTCCTCCCTCCCTCTTCCCCAATTCACTCCACCCAGCCGCTTCTCTCTATCCTTCACGCCTGCAGTCTTCTCTTGCTCTAATCGATTATCCCCCATGCCACTGAAATCAACATCCTAAAGCAGAAATCTGATCATGGAAACCCCTAGTTCAAAAGCCTTCAGTGGTTTTCCGTTTCCTGTGAGATCAAACCCAAGCTCCTCTGCAGAGCATGCTGGGTCTGTGAGGACCCCCTTGACCCACCTTGAGGACCCAGTCTCAGCCGCCTGACTTAGATGTCTAGGCTGATTGAGGCTCTGCATCATCTGAGACCTCAGAGCAGCTTTATCACTTATCAAATCATGCTACGATGATTTGTTTTTTCAATATTTGTCTTTGCCGGACTGTGAGCTCCTTGAGGACAGAAACCAAATAGCATTCATCTTTGTACTCCACAGCGTGAAGCTCTATGCCTGGAACTCATAAACATGTGTTCACAAATGGAGATCAGCAGTAGGTATAAGGCAGGATTTCCGCTTCATATTCTAAGTGTACCTTTTATTTCTTTTGCTGAATTTTGTCTTCCTTAGAAATGCACTGTGACAAAAAGGGACTATAACATTCCTATTATACTTCTGTCATAAAGCATCACTGGAATAAGTAATCCACTGAGTGAATGTTTCAATTTGTACAACCTCAACTGGAATAAAAACACTCACTAATCAGCTGCTTAGCTAACAATTACCTACATATTAAATACTTCAGGTGTACATATTATTTAATGGTGTACCACGACAAATCCTTTTATAAAAACAATGAAAGCTTAGTTACATGTTTATACATCTAAATTTACATATTACCATTTTTTTTTCTTAAATTCAGTATATATCTTGCTTCAAGAGAATGCCATAGTGGGCAAAATAACTCCTCTGTGGGGGAGGGGGTGAGAGTGGTGTTCACATACATAAGGAAAATCCATCCTTTTCACGTAGCACTATATTTTATGCCACTATAGAGTAATCTCTCTCTCTCTTTTTTTTTAGTTGTTAAATTCTGCTCATCCTATAGACTTGAACAAACTAATTTTCCTCTCCTTAATTAAGCCCATTGCCATATTTCATTCACTCATGCTTCTCATTAAATGAAACATTATTTTCACTTATAAATGTTCCATGATGTGTTCCTAGTGGTTTCTAATTGGGGACAATTATAAGAAGATAAATCAGAACTCATCAGTGGCAGTTGTCATTAGTGCATCCCTGTTCGGCTTCTGATGCCTACATGTTGGTTTAAGGCAATAGGGCAAAGCAGGACCCCAGAGGGAGCCTCGGTGGAGAAACTCAGGAAATTTGCAGGCAGTGAGGGCATCCTTCATTTTTAATTTGTTGGTTTAATCTGGCTAGAGAGGAACTGATAAAATCTTCATCACCTAATGTGCTTAATGGTCTAAATGAAAAGAGCTGGTGGTATTGGTTTAGTTCCTATTAGAACCATTTCTAAGTCACACAAGCCCCCAATAAATTACTCTAATGAGCCCTTCTCACGGAAAATGTACCACGGAAACTAGACTTTGGTATTTTGTATAGATTTTCCAAAAGCATCAAAAAAGTGGTATGATGAAAGAATCTCTAGAAACTGGGTCATCATGCCCCTCGAAGCATAGGTCATTCTCAACCTCGGAGAGAACAATACCGCAAGCAGAGGAGAGATTTCCTCACTTCCTTTGCCTATTCACAAAGAGACAACCAGGAAAGCAAATGTAATTTTTGTTTTGTTTTATTTGTAATTGGTGGGGTTGATCTGCATTTTCACTACTGAATAATACACTGACTACTTTTTTTACGATTCTGAGTTAATATAAAAAAAGAGTTAATATTAAAAAAACATGAAAAAGAGTAAAATGTTGGAATGGAGCATAAAATAGAATAAACTGATTCCTCCAGAATCAAGGAAGACATACTTCTCTTGCTTTATTATATAAATGGTTAATAGTTTAAAAATAATAGCACAGGTAAGGACAATTTGAAATGTTTTTAAAAAGAGGCTTCAAGTCAAAACAAGAATAAAAATCATACTTCTTTTCCTTTGTCTTTCTTGACCTTCAAAATATAGGAAAATATCAAAAAATCAAATTCCCCCCTAAATTTGGGATTTTATGTAATTAATGCACCCCCCTGGGAAATGACTATTTTCCCCCATAGTGACTGGACAAGCCAGACTCAGAGTGTCAATTTGGTAAACTGATGTAAATATATGCTTGTTGATTTTGCCATCATCTACTTAGACCCCCTTTCCCTTTAACATAGTCATATAAGTGTGCACGCACACACACACACACACACACACACACACATGCTCCACACCACCACTACCACCAACACCACCAACATTCTTTTTGTCCTAATTGGGAAGTTGGGACAGTATTTTGTGTTAGGGAATAGAGAACAGAAGTGTCAGCATGTAACCTTAGGGTTAATAAAAGGAAAATTTAACTTTTGTATAAAATAAACTAAGCGTATGGGTCATACTTTATATCTCCTTTTCTTTTCCTTTCCTGGAGATGCAACTAAGAACTCTAGCCGGTCATGCTATAAATTTGGACTGTGTATTTCAAAGGGGTTGAGCAGTTTACTGTGCCTGGGTCCTTGAAAGGTATCATCACTCTTTGAAAAAAAATAATAAACATATACTACCTATTGAGAATTGGTCAGTGGAAATATCTTATATAACATAAAATAGTATTAGGTAGGTATTCTTTAGTGAGCTTAGGTCATTTAGTAGAGGATTTTTGTGGAATTCCTTCATCTTTTTCCTGAGCCCTCTTTTGGTGGAAAGCATTGTATTGCTTGCATGTCCCAAGAATGTGTTCTGCAAGTTGAAGTGAAAGGTGACAAAGAGCTCTTGAAGGGAAACTCAGCTCAGACCACCATAAGTCCACAGAGAGGTCGGAAATCAACCTGTAGCTTTCAGACTAATACCCTACCACTCCAACACAGCAGCTAATCCTGGTTAAACAGCTCTAGCCAGTTAACCTAGACATACTTACATCAGGAAGTTGTGTGATGGATTCAAGTTAGCTGCAAATTCTTACCACTTCATCCGTTGAGAAGTGATGTCTATTTCGCTCCCTCCCCTTGAATCTGGAATGGCCATGACCTGTTTAGATCATTAAAAAGCAGCAGAAGTGATGCTTTCTAACTTTCTAACTTCTTAAGCTTGGGCCTTAAGAGATCTACAGGTGTAGATCCCTTCATGAGAGAATGGAAGCCAGCCTCTATATAAGAAGTTTGACTACTCGGTGACAACTATGCTTGGAGGAAACCCAAGCAAGCCACTTGACGAGAAAGGGAACACGTGGAAGGGCACTGGGGTGCCAGACACATGAGTGAAGCCATCTTGGACCCTCAGTAGAGTGGATGACTTCAGTTAATGCTACATGTAATAGAAGAACTACAGAGATGAACCCTGCCTGGATTCCTGACCCAGAGGATTGTGAACAAGCAAAATGATGTTTGTTGTTAAAGCCACTAATAAGGTTTGGGTTAGTTTGCTAAAGGTAATAGCTAACCAAAACAATGTGCATAGCACAGGACACTCCTTGTCAGCGAACAATAGTAAAGGAAACTGATCTAACGATTGACTTTTAATTTTTTTTTTTTTTTTTTTTTTTATTTTTCCCCCAAAGCCCCAGTAGATAGTTGTATGTCATAGTTGCACATCCTTCTAGTTGCTGTATGTGGGACGCAGCCTCAGCATGGCCGGAGAAGTGGTGTGTCGGTGCGTGCCCGGGATCTGAACCCGGGCCGCCAGCAGCGGTTAAGCGGTTAAGAGCGCACGCACTTAACCACTAAGCCATGGGGCCGGCCCATAACGATTGACTTTTAAATTTACAAGGGATAATGTATTTTATTTTGATGAGAAAGACACTTGCAGAAATACAGGGCTAAACATTTAACTATCTGCTTCATTGTATCCTAAGTAAACTCATCTTTTATTTTATTTAATTCTTCAGTGAATTAAAGTGAATATACACTAGATGTACTCCATGTGAGTTTCTGGGGTTGAGATTTTAATAAAAGGTAAAATACTTAAGGCCCATTACCTTAAAGAAAAAATACAGTTTGAAATAGAAATCACGTATAAAACTATAAATTATTAGTGGGTAACATAGAAAGCATTGAAAGTTAGCATAAACCGGGCATGTGATAACATGAACCAGAAAAAAAAAAGAGACTCAAAAGAAGTGAATTTCACCACAGAAGATATTTGGGCAGAAACATGGTTAGAAGTAGTTTTTAAAAGAAATGATGGGATAAAACTGGACAGTAGAAGGGAGGAGAATTCCACGGGACTATTGACATGGCAATTTCTAACACGAGTTAAAGATGAAAGAAAAATAAAAATCAATAACCTATTTAAGTTAGTTTAACATTTCTAGACAACACCCTCCCTGAGGTCTGCAGGATGTAATTCAGCCTGAGAAATATTTCTTCCAATGCTATCGTGGTGGTGAAAGGGAAGTATGAGGATGCAACTGACAATGTCACTTGAACAGTGATATTTGGGATCCATTAGAAGGAGAGAGTGTGAGAGGACAAGCCAAATAAAATGATGAGCGAAAACCAAAATAAAACACACAAAAAATCTCAACGACAAAGAAATGAGAAACTACTGCAGGGGCACCTTGCTTTGGACTTATTACTATAATTTCATGTGTGTGTGTATTTTGCAACAGCAAATATGTTAATATCTTGGGGTCTCTGAAAGAAGGGGGTTGAGATGAGTTATATAATGAAATTTTATAGCAAAAAAAACCTGCTGTAAAACAAATAGAAAGTGTGTGTGCATTTTCCCCACATCAAGTTTTTTTATAGGAGTTTTATTTCAAGACTGCTGGACTAGCAGTAAATACTCATGTTAAAATTATCTGCAATAAAATTAAAAATGTTCAACATCATTGGTCATCAGAGAAATGCAAATTAAAACCAAAATGAGATACTACTTCATATCCACTCGATTGGCTATTTTTAAAATATTGTCACTACCAAATGTTGGCAAGGCTGTGAAGCAACTGAAATTTTTGATATGTTGTGGGAGTGTAAAATTGTACAACCACTATGAGGAAAGGTCAGCCAGTTTCTTATAAAACTATACACATACCTACCCAGTGATCCAAGGATTCCAATCCTAGATATTTTCCCGAGAAATATAAAACATATATATCTACAAAAAAGACTTGTACGAGAATGTTTTCAGCAGCTTTACAATAGCCCCAAACTGGAAAGAGCCTGGATGCTCAACAATAGGAGGACGGATAAATAATCTGTGGCACATTCATACAAGGAATGTTGCTAAGCAGTGAGAAGGGAAGAACTATTGATACATGCAGCAGCATGGAGGAATCCAAAAGCTTCATGCCCAGCAAAAGATGACACACAAAATAACACATACTCTTGGTTCCACTTAATATGGAATTTCCGAACAGCCAAAACTATTCTACGGTAGAAAAAGAAAAACCGAGCAGTAGCTGCCTTTGAGAAGTAGGGTGGAGATTTACTGAGAAGGAGCGTGAATTAGCTTCCTGGAGTGATGGGCAATGTCTGTATCTTGACAGAGGTGCGGGTTACAAATTTGTGCTCATTTGTTAAAACTTGGTGAATGGGACACTTAAGATTTGTCCATTTCCGTGTATGTAAATTGTACTTCAAAGTGAAAAATAGGAATTGGAAATAAATATTAAACTCCAGTTATTAATACGCATGTTGATGTATTTGGGGGGGGGATGTGTAGTGATGTCTGTGATGTTTTTGAAATGCATCAATAAGTGACATTTGCTATTTAACAAATAGCACTTATTAATTAACAAATAGCATTTGTGTAGAGAGATGGTAGAGGAATACATATGTGATCAATCAAGTATATTAAACTTTAGTGGTAGGATGTAAGTGGTGGATATATGGATGCTCACTGCAAAATTCTTTCAACTTTTCCATATGTTTAAATTTTTTTCGTAATTAAATGTTAAAAGAGAATTACCTACAGTATGAGCAATTGGGAAAAGAATGAATCCCATATTCCTGGCTCAAACATGTTCTGTGGTACACCTGAGAGGAAAAAGCAAATTCCCCAAGTGAGAAGATTAATAATCTAATCTAACTGGAGAGCTGCATAGAAAATATAGCATGCACCCATGTAACATACACAAACAAGAACTGACAAAGTGCTAGAACTGGTTTTCTCCAGTACGAATAGAAAATAAGAAATTATATTTTACTACAGAAACATGTGAGATATATTCAGTGTTATGAGAGGAATGTCTGTTTTGATTGTTATTTTATTTAGGGGTAGGCAAACCATCTCTGTAAAGAGCCAGATGTTTCAGGCTTTGTGGGTCATATGGTCTTTACTGTAGTTCCTCAACTCTGGGGTTATAGTGCAGAAGCCACCATCAACAACACCTAAATGACTGGGCATCGCTATGTTCCCATAAAGCTTTATTTACAAAAACAGGCTGCTTGTCATAGTAGACTCAGGCTTTTACAGAGCTCCTAGTAGGTGCTGGGGAGCTGGGAGAACCAACCACCACCAAGACCTAGTTCCTGCCCTTCAGGAGCTCATGCTATTGGTGAACTTGTGGGAATAGGACCAATGGGCAACAGGCGAATGGGAGTAAAAGTTACCCATTATAAAGACCTTTCTATAAGTAGAGCTGAGTTGAATTTTATACCTGAGACAGAGGAAGCTCACCGTTCCTGGAAGTAATCAAGGAGAAGCAAATGATCTCCAGTCAGATATGTTTATTAGAGCAATGCCTCAATTAGAAGAACTGAATCTTGATTCTGATGTATAAGGTCACAATTTACAAATTCGATTTCTTAGTGGAAGACAGAAAATATCAGATTACACTTAGTAACAGGGTCTTGTTAGTGATTGTGCACAATATTTTAAAATATTTTTACCTGTACCTATTTTTTCTTTATCTAGAATTCAGCAGACTGCAAGGGTCAGTCCCCTTCCAAAGACGATCATTAAATTTTCCTTAGGTTTGATTAATTTAAGAACAGAATGAAACATTTGTAAACCACCTGTCTCTTTATCTCAAATTATGGGTTAAAATGCAAGCTATTTCATTTAGAAAATATAACAAAATTTTACCCATTATTTTTGGCTGACAATTTCAAAATGACACAAATGAGACTGATTGCTTTTAAGTTCTTTTAGTTTCCTGATATTAAATCTTTTACGAATTGAGAGATAAAAGTAATAGAAATTAAGTAACTATAACACCTCACTTGACACTGTATTTTATTTATTAGTTCATTATTCATGCCTTAAAATGTTAACTTACAGGTGGAAATGACAGATATCTATAAATAATGGCTAGCCCATGACACTAAACTAGGCTTCTGAAGCCAAACATTTTCCTAATATTTTGAAATAAATTCACCAGTTTGTAAAGAATGTTCTGGAGTACCAAGTAGAAACATTGAAGCACTTTAAAAACCTAATAATGCACTTGTCACTATATGCAAGGGTAAATTTTACTGAGTTATTATTATGTATTTTAGCCCTTTTAAGACTGTGCCAATTAAACTCCTTCCTTATATTTGTTTTATTGAACTCTGAGTTTCAGTGGCCCTGTGTGTTCATGACAGCAATTCTCAATTCCTTGTATAAGAAATCAAGTTGGACTTAAAGAGATTCATGACTGTCCCCTGAGAGTGTGTTTTCTGAAGAGGGAACAAATAAGAGTTCATATCATCTAGCATCATCTTAATGTGCCTAATCTGTGCCCACCACTGTGCCAGGCACTGGAAGGAAAAGATAACAAACAGCACTCCTGAGGTTCATGGGATTCAGTGGTGAGGGCAGGCTTGCAGTGGGTACCAAGTCTAAGATATGGCAGGATCAGAAGCACAGTGCTGGGAAGGATTGCGTGTGAAGGAGGAAATGGTAGAAACACAAAAGGAGAGATGGTGTGTGGCTGGACTGTACAGGTTGAGGGGGATTTTTGATAAACAAATAATGGGCGTGTGATTATAGTTGGGTTGGGCGCATTGAGGGAAAAAGCATTTCGGGGGAAGAAATGAATGCGAACACAAAGGGTAAGTTTGGAGCACAGACAGTATCCTGGTATGCCTGGAGCAAAGGAGCTGCTTTCAAGAAGGAAGAGAAGGGGTGTACTAGGAGATGGTCCCAGATGATAAATTGGGGCCAGTTTGTGAGAGACCCCAAATGCCAAGATTTGGCATTTATTCTGGAAGGACATAGGTAGCATTGGAGGTTTCCGAGCAAATAATGGCCTGATCAAAGAAGATGGTCTGAAGAATTTCCCACAAACACCTTCACATAAGCATCACAAGCTTAGGGGTGGCTGGGCCTCGTCTGAGGATCAGGATCTCAAAATTAGCACCGGTGTGGCTCCCCGCAGGTTCAGTACAGGCTGTTACACAGTATCTCAACTCAGCAGTCTCAGGCTGCTCAGCCTGAGCCACGTGTATGACACGTGGAGGAAGACCCCACCCTACCATAACTGATGTTGATAAGAGTTTTGGTTGGGGAGGAACATTAAGAGGATCTCAAAAGCACACAAAAATAACCAGCTGCTTCCTGTTGAACTGGATGTACCAAACTGGGAGAACGGGATCTTCATCGTCAAAGGGCTTTCAGTATGGTGAAGGCAATCCCATAGAGAATATACAACTACAGAAGTACATTCAATTATGTTTTTTTAATTTCATTCATTCGTTAAATGAACAAATATGTATGAGTATCCACAATGGACCAGGTACTCTTTAGGAGGCTGATGATTCAATGGTGAACAAGGAGGTGCCACTGTGAATACAGAATCAACATGGATGGACAGGGTGAGCTGTCTGGGAAAGGTTCCAAGAGGAGTTACAGAGTTTCCAAGTTCTAATATATGAACTACACAGGGTGCTGAGAAAAACATATGGTCTCATATTAAAAATGTGTGCCTAATTTCACAATCATGCTTATAAAGGGTTCTGAGTTAACAAGATTTACAGAATGTAAGAAGAAGCAAATTACTGAGAATGAACACAATAGTTAATCTTAGTGATGTACAGTTTATAAAGGGAGAATATTTGGATGGTCTCATATATAAGATAAGTGATTTCTTTGCATTATCACCGATGTCCTTATTACATACTCCAGTTGAGACTGATGATTTAATCAGTGTCTAGAAAAACATGATTTAGTTCTCTCCAAAAGACATACTTCAATTTTAACTTTATAAGAGATACAGTACATAGTTTTGCTTAAGGGACTTGCTTCTTTTATGGGAAGTCTAATCTACATGTAATTCTTCTCTTTACTCTTTATTCCCTTCCCTGCAGCAAGGGAACATAGCTGCTAAAAAGTGATTACACCTAAAAGTTACACATGTTCAATGACTTAAAATAGCTTTGAATGAAATATCTAGTGTTGATTTTGAGAAGTAAAGCACACCACCATGATGCTGTGTACCTACAACTAGCAGCAGACACGCCTTTTCCTACATAGGGAATTTACCTGGCAGAGAGGGCAGCCAGCTCAATAATGATGTCTCAATTCCTGTGCTAGCCAAGCTTGGGCCCCAAAGCACGGGTTTCTCAGGTCTCTGCGACCAGCCCCACATTTTCGCACTGTTGAACTTGAAGGCCAAGCCATATGATGCTTTTCCCAGTCAACATTCAGTATGCTTAAAATGGCATCAAATCATTCCTTAAGGACAGGCCTAGACAGCACAGAGGATTCCTAGGGGGTGGCGGGGGAGTGGACAGGGTCCCCATAGACTTTAACAGTTGCAAAGATTGGATCTCTGTCCATGAATTGGCCAGAAGCTCTGTTAGCTAAAAAGGGGAAATCAAACACTCTTTCCCTTGTATTCCTTTAATTTCTTCTTAATGGGCTTCATGGAAGAAGATAGGATAAATAAATGTGAATAGTTCCCCACGAATAGTTTGGTTTATGGTCCAAATTGGGGCATTTTTTTAGAGAGAAAGATGTGAGTGAGGGTCTATCAGTAGCTATGCCAGGACAACTGGCATAAACTAGACTGTTTTGGGGAAACCACCAGGAATAGGGTTTCCTCCCCATAATTAACCAGAAATTCAAGGAACCCATTGTTATATTCAAGTAAAAATATTATTTAGATGATTATTTGCTGAAGCTAACGTATTTCTCTTCATCTTTACATATTCTTTCATTAATTTTGATGTATACTGAATAGCGACATTGCAACTATTCTAGTTGATGGAGATCTTGGTTCACTTCGTCTAAATTCCCTGTGATTAATGCTTCATCTTAACTCAAACTCAAAAAGAAGTTATGTAGGTTTTTATTCTCCTCAAGCTCCATTTCTACTTTCCCAGCCAAGTGGCAACATAGAGCTTTAACTGTGATAAGTCTTGATGTGTGTGGGTTTTAAAAATCATTTAATAAGACAGGCAACTTACCTTAAGAATATTGGAATTCCTATGAAAGCCTCTGAGCCAATAAAACTTATTTCCACATTCTTATGTACTATGATTGGACGAGAACATGTTGACTGCAGAAAATCCCCAATGAGAAATACCGGGAAATAATCTGGCCTTAAATTCAGAAATTGAGAAGACTAAAGGGTATTTTGATCTGCAACTACTATTTGAAAATGCTCACAATACCAGCATTATAAAATACATGTACCAATACTCAATGTTAGAATGACGTTAGAGGGCCAATATGTATATTTTTACGTATTTATGATAAAGTAAGTATATGTTGGGAAAGTATAATACACAATCAGATATATTCCATCCCAAAATTAAAATTTAACTTCAAAATAGCATGGATAGAGTTATTGCTGAAGTTGTGTTATCTATAAACTTGTCAAACTATATTTTTGCTTTTATATGCAGAGCACATCCACATGTAAACAAATATAATGTGAATAGAATCATGTAGGCAGGGGAAATATATTTGTCAATGCCTGATTGTCTTTCACGAAAAGATATCAACTATATAGAAAATATCCATAGTTGCTAGAAAGACAGAGTTTTGGATTCAGAAGAATATATTTTTTGTTCATTTAAAGAGCTGAAAACATAATGTATAACAATTACATTGATTTTTTTTTTAAAGGATGATAGTTTTCCTGTAAGGCAAAGTTAAAAAAATGCTACATCGGGATCATGTTTGGTAATTAATTTGTGTTTGTTACTGAAATGTGTGTCATAGCATTAATAACAAATAAACGTGATATTTTAGAATTTTTCTTACAACTATGTATAATCTTGCAACATATAATTTCACTTGCATAGAGCAGAGTTGATATAAAGGTAAAAACTGCACATCAAGCCTTTTTATTATTAAGCTCATTATATTTATAATTAAAAACAAAAAAATTGTTCAAAGCTCCACTGAGGGATGGGAGCCGTCTCTAACTGAGCTGGGGGATGCTACTGACCAATATCTCAGCTCCATTACCATGTCTGGGGGGAAGTACATCAGTCAAACTGTCTTCTCTCTTAATCACCAGTTAATGTGACTATTAATAAGATATTTTTTCCAATATGTGCTTCCATTAGCATAATGCTGGGCCCTAATTACCTTATGCTTTTTTTCATCTTTAAATATCTGACACAAAAATTGCAGTAGCAAAGAGGCCCATGTGGCTTTGTAATCTAGTTCTAATCTAGGGATAACGTTCTTTTGTGTGCCTTTTAATCCAGCTTCCTTTGATTATTAAGTACTACATATTTACGGTAAAAATTTAGAAATTCATTGAAGTTAAGAAAAATTAAAATCACTTTTAATTCCATTAGAGATAATCATTGTGAAGATTTCATTGCATTTTCTTCTACTATTATCCATTAACATCTATTTATTTTTTACTTTATTGTTTTACAAAATTAAAGTCATACTATTTTTCACTTGCCACTGTTTTGTTAGCATTTCTCCCAGGCTTTATTCCTTGAAGTACATTATGGATGTACACTATATATATATATATATATTTTTTTTTTGTGAGGAGATCAGCCCTGTGCTAACATCTGCCAATCCTCCTCTTTTTTTTGCTGAGGAAGACTGGCCCTGGGCTAACATCTGTGCCCATCTTCCTCCACTTTATATGGGACGCCGCCACAGCATGGCTTGCCAAGCAGTGCGTCGGTGCGCGCCCGGGGTTCCGAACCGGCGAACCACGGGCCGCTGCAGTGGAGCGCGTGCACTTAACCGCTTGTGCCACCGGGCTGGCCCCCATGTACACAATATTTTAAAGCTACCTTATCTTTGATAATTTTGTATCTCCAATTTATTATGATTATATATTTATTGTAATAAATGCTATATATATCACTATATATGTATAAACATATATTTTGCTGTAATAAATATCTTCATAAAATGTTGGCTGTTTTCTTTGAACAGATTTTTACACGTGGATTGTGGGGACAAACAATGAAACTATTTTAGTGTTCTTGTAATTCTACAAATTCTTTTCTAAATAATACTGTTTACAGTTAGTTTGACATAGGTTCAGGTATAAGTCATGTAAGGCTTTTTACAAAACATCTGAATTTAATACTAAACTTTAATTACACAATCAAATACAAACTGGAAATTCTCAATAAATCAACTTGCTAATTGCATAGAAGATACGAATATATAAGATCAATAAGTCACACACAGATTAAGTCCAAACAGATTAGAATTTTGAAAAAACACTCTGCCCTTTATAAAGCACACAATAAATCTACTTTTTGTTATTCATATTTGCCTCAAGACAACAATTAAAGCAATTCTCCCAAATATTAAAACCCCACACATTTGTATATAATTGGCTTAATGTGTTTTGTTCTGATGAAATTCAACTTAATTCAGCAAGAGAGAATAACTGAATTTTTCAGTGGGTTATTGTTTCCTTCTTTATAATAATGCTTACAGGTGAAATTTGACATAGTTCCATAAATTGTTCAATCTCATGTTTTTATAATTATAATATCTCAAATTTGAATCCAGATTTTATGAGTATAAAAACCCCATCAATCTCATCTTTTATTTAATAACAGCTTGATTTTTTTATTTAAATAAAGAGAGATCCACGCAACACTCTGTTATAGTTTCCAAAAAATAACCACGAAAAAGATGCTATATATCTACCAAACAGATACGTTATGTATAGGCACCAGCACTTCTGTCTAACAGAATGTGGAAAAAGAACACTCGTATGTTATTAAAATAGTTAGTGTATTGATTTTTTTCTCTAATTTTTGTATAAAAAGTGTGTAGATGTAGATACAGATATATGTTGACAAATTAGAATCCCTTTGCATACACAAAAGAGTTATCTAAGCAGTTTGTGGAAGATTTGTCTTAGAGGATCAGATTATGAAAACACAACTAACATTGACACTGAAAAAATGAGTACGGAAAATCAACTGTGTTAATACTGATTGGAAATATTTGACGCAATAACTAAAAAATTATTCATTCACCTATGGTAGAGAAAAGAAGAGTTAATTTGGAGAAACTTCAAGATTTCATTATTGTGACTACTCAATAGTTTTGGGAAATGTGTTTTTCTTTGCTGAAGGGTCTTTCAATGTTCCTGGGGTGAACATAGGATAAATACACATGTGTTGTGTTCTGGCTTTGAACTGAAATCATTTCTGAAGTTGAAGGAAAGAAAGGGACTTGAATCAGCGTGATAGTGAGCGAGAAATATATTCCATTTTATGGGATTACAATCATGATATACACCATGAAGTATATATTTAAAGAATATTTTGGTTTTTATCAGCATTTTACCACAACAAGAACACTTGAAGAAAAGTCACTGATGTGACGCAATGAAAATAAACTGGTACTATGGCACTGGTATACAACGCAGGCCACTTTTGTTTTATAACAACAAATCCAGACTTTGACTTCAGTCTCCGAATATATATATATATATATATGCATGCACATATGTGCCTTTATATAAGCACGTGCAGATATATACAGATTAATTTAAATTCTCTAGTTAAACATTCTCTTCCAAATTTTTATCTTTATTTTCCTATTTTGATGTTCTATTTTCTTACTTGTCTTCACATTCTCTTAAGTTATATACTGTTAACTCTGAGAAAAACTAAACCAAACATGACATTTACCAGCACTCTAAGCAATGAGAAAACTAGTATAGAGGACACATTTTTCATTTGGAAATCACATAAAATCAAGTTCAAATTCAATCTGTTATTTCTCAGCAGTGTAAACCTGAGTAAGATTTTTAAATACTCTGTGAGTTTCTGCTTTCTTTTCCAAGATAGCATTATAATATCAATCTGATTGTGTGGGCATAACAAAAAGTATACATTGGATAAACACTAGCTTCCTTCCGCTTAATCCATTTATTCCTTGTTGACACCAACTGTTTATTGGCCGTTTAACTATGGCACAATTTCATTTACACATATAGATAAAGGAAATGATTGATTACTCTTTATCGGTAGTTCAGAATATCGTCTTTGTTTAACTCAGTTTAGAAACAGTAACTAGAAAAAGCTAACAACTGGTCTACCCTGACGTTGACTTAATGCCAGAATTCAGGAGAATTAAGAAACTTAGAAGTAAGTAACAGACAACTCAACAACTGATCTAATGCACTATGGAAGTGACATGGGTTCTAAACAAATTACTGGGCTACTGGGAAACTGGGATTGATGTGGAGAATACACAAAACATTTTCTCTTCTTCAGAACTATGTACACTGAAAAGTGTTCGCTCACCAAAAATATGGTTTTTTCCACAATTGCCTTAAATGACCCAAGTCAAAAACAGGAGAAAATTGTGGATCCTCCTACAGACAAAGCAATTCTCTTTGGTCATTGAAATGCTCAAAAAGTGTTAAATTCAGCTGTTTTAAGGCACCGGTGGCTGTGCTAAGAGCAGTGGGAAAATAAAGAAGTGTAAGATGGGGGCTAGTCATGGATTTAAAACAGAGTAAATACAAGCAATTGAAGCTGGGAATCTGGTGGCTGGCAGGGTCCCTGCTTTTATCCTCTCCTGATTGGGGTGGTCACTGGGACCTATGGACAGCAAAGCATGGGTAAAGCCTTGAGCTGCACTGAGGTCCTATGGACAGCGCTGGTACTCAGGGGCATGGACTGGATGGACTGGGGTGTGCAAATATGGGAAGAACTGTCAAGCATAGATCTGCTGAGAGTAGAGAAGGGCCATTCAACCCCAAGTGAGGGCAAGGGGTCTGCTTGCCCCAAAAAGCCAAAAGGGATCTGTCTGAGTTTCCTAAGGTTGATGTAACAAAGTATCACAAACTGAGTAGCTGATAACAATAGAGATTAATTTTCTCAGAGTTTTGGAGGCTAGAAGTCTTAAATCCAGGTGTCAGAAGGACCACGTTCTCTCTGAAGACTCTAGAGGGGGATTCTTTCTCTTCTCTTCTAGTTGCTCGTAGTTGCTGGCAATCCTCGCCATTCTTCAGCTTATAGAAGTACCACTCCAATCTTTGCCTCCTGTCATCACACAGCATTGTGTGTGTGTGTGTGTCCAATTTTCCCTCTTCTTATAAATACACCAGTCGTATTGGATTCTGGCCCACTCTCATCCAGGATGACCTCATCTTCACTTGATTACATATGCAAAGACCCTATTTCCAAATAAGGTCACACACAGTTTCTGGGGGCTAGGACTCCAACATATCTTTTTGGGGGGACACAATTGAACCCACAACAGGAATTGAATGGCAGGCTGAATCTTCCCTTCCCTTGTGGCTGTGAGACCGTTGGGGGTCTCCCAATGGTCTCAGAAGCAAAGAGGAGCAAGGAGGCTTCTCCTAGATGCCTCGGGGGGGCTGCAGCCTGGCTTTGCCACATAGGCTGTGTTGGCTTTTCTTCACCCATTCCTAGGATCCCCACGTCGATGATACCCAAACAATAAGACTGAAGCCCAGAGAACCAACAGAAAAAACAATATTAATAAAGACCTACTTATGAGATCCTTGAAGTCAGGGGGAGGGAATTTTGGCAAAAAAATCAAAACACAGGGCTGGTGAGGTGGAAGTTCTGGGAGACAGAGTTGAAAACCAGGAAGTGAGTATTCCACAATACATGTAGGTTTTTTTGTTAGTCAGTAAATTCTATAAATAATAACAAGAAAACCAATTTTCTACAACAAAATGTCAGTTTGAAATGCAGTCATTCTCAACAATTAAATGTAAATGTAACAGAGTGCTTAAAGGGAATTTGGGCCCTGACATAAGACAGCGCGTATCAGATGCCAAAGTGAAGAGAAAACTCAGATGCAAATTTTCAATGAGCCCAGTTCCATGATTTGTGTCTTCATTAGCGATGCTAACAAGTATTCCAGTCCTCCTCTCAGGCACACAGGAGGGTTGGGATTTCCTACCCCAACAGGGTTAAGAGCAGTCACATGACACCCTTTGGCCAATGACATGGGGGTAGGGATGTTGTTTGCAACAGGAAGAAGCTTTAAGAGCCAGTGTACAATTTGCCATGCTCACAGTCCTGGCAGATGGGTCTGCATGCCTTCAAGTCTGTGGAGACTATTTGAGGGGAAACAAAAGACTCATATTCTAACTCTGAACTGAAAAAGCTAAAAAGGGCAAGAGATAGGCAGTCTGGCTGCTGACTGATGGTCTGAAGCAGAGGTGCCTGCACAGGGATCAAGCTGGACTTCAGAGCCTGCTGGGAAATGATGTGGATTCCTTGGACCTGATGTGGGTGACACAAGAGTGAGTCACGGATGAGAGGCATCTCGATAGGTGGACCTTCGCAGAGAAGGGCAAAAGTGCAGGAAAGAACATCACCTGCAGAAAGGGAATTGCAGGTGAGAGTTCTTCAGAGATAGTGTTGCTGGCAGGGGGTGCTGATGTTGGGAAGCCAACTTACACCAGCGCCAGCTGTGTAAGAACTTTCCTCCACCTCTCAACTCTCTGAGGTCCTTTCCTCTCTATTTCCCCCACCTTAATCACACACATTCACACTCAATCCCTCATGCACACACATATCCCTGGAGGGGCCCATCACCCCCTTCCCAGGTAGCTGGAAGAAAGCCTTTTCTATAGGACATCTTATCTGGAGCGAGGGCGACTAGCTGTAACTGAATAACACTGAGAGCTTTGATTATCATAAGGGAGTAGGTACTATAAGTACCAAATTGAGAATCTGTTTTAAAAACTCAAGTAACTTTTAAAAATATTTATTACCCAAATATTCAAAATACGCAGTTAACAACCAGTATGGCGTGGGCACCAATCACTGAGAATGGGCACCGGCAATGTTGGAGCAGAGCCCTGGGGGCCATCTGTTGTGCCTTTTAGCTCCTGAGACATGGAGAGTTGGCGGGGGCGGGGGGGGGGTGGTTACAGGGAAGTCAGGGTGGCCTGTCAGTGGCTGGCAATGGATGGGTGAGGTGTATTCAAGGCAGATGGCTGTGATCAACCCATACAGACATGTATTCATATTTTAACAACCCACCTGGCTGACAAGGCTGCCTGAAAAGCATGGGCCAAGCAAAGAGTTCTCCCACTGAATACATTTTAAAGTGGGGACCAAATAAAATTGCTTTGTGATTGCATCCCGTGAATCTTGATTGTCTGATGTACTAGTTATTTATATTAACTAAGCTGTTTAGAGGTGGTCTGATATACACAACTATACCATATTCAATTTTCCTGAGGATGAGGCTGCAGAAATAGGGAGGTGAAACTAGCCCCCAGATCAAGCCTTGGGCAAGTGTTCTGGGAAGGGAAGGAGAGAGAGGCAGAATCTTCTGAATGGTGGTATAGAAGGTGATGGATTAGTCCCCACGTGGAATCACAACATTGCAAATTTATCCTAGCTGTGCTCATTCAAGGATTAGTCATGCTGTTCAATTGTTACTGTAGATGATATTGTTCATATCAAATGATTTACACATAACTAATAATAATGAATAACTCTAACAACATTTGATATGTGACCTAGAATATCATCAGTCCGAATACTGAATTCATGGATTTATAATGTGCTAAGTTTATTAAATAGTTTAAATTATTTAAAAATTTGTTAAAATTATTTTTAAAAAAATCAGTAGACAAAAGGTGGGCTACATCTGTCCTTACCTATGAGCCAAGAAAAAAACAATCAGACAATATCATCATATTTCAGTCCCTTCAGAGAAGATAGATTTCATTGCTTTATTAGCATTTTATTAGTGTTTTGCTTTGTTTTTGTTTTTTAAGTAAAAGAATTAGGTTCTGGTACAAGTGCTACTATAAAAATGCAAGTAAAAGGATCTAATTTAAATTTTTAACCTTTTTATTTCACACACTAAACCCTCTTTGAAAGGTAGAAAATGCTTGTCCACACATTCTTATCTTGCCTGAAACATAACTTTTAATCCTAGGATTTGGGCTCTGATGCTGATAAAGCCCAAGGGATAAAGAAGAAAAACACAATTGTCTAGGTATCTAAACTTTTCACTTAAAGTTAACTCTAATCAAAACACAAATAATTCATTTTTCTGGCTTATTGTGAGGTCAAACAAATATTTTCAATGCTATTATAAAAATACTATTTGTTTATTTTAAGGTTATTTACAGATATAGTATGATTATTTATAAGAGAAACCTATGCTTTGTCTCACTAGTATTTCATTATCCCTGTATTTGAAAGCAAATTAATTGATCAACTGTTTCAAATGAATAGTGAATTCATGGAAGAATTCTGCATCTTTAGGCTTTGTCAATAAGCACATGTGTCTACAGTATCCCAGCCAAAAACCACATTGTTATTGGCCATTGTGAAGCCAACAAGATTTGGATCAGCTCTGCATCAAGAAGCTAGTCTCTCCCATCTAACATGGACAAACAGCAGGTGGCCTTACAGAGGCCAGGAGCCATCTGGAGGCCATGTGGTGGAGGTGTGGGTTGTGCATTTATAGGCTAAAGACAATATGGAGCACAGAAAAGCAGACTCTGAAAACATTTGGTCCCTAATGACTCTGCTGAGGGACAAGCAGCCCTGATTGTCACTTCAAGAGAAGTGAGATACTAAATTAATTCGTTGTGTTGGTTTCTCTGTTACTTGCAGCTGAAAGCATCCTAACTGATATGGTACTATTATTCTTTTTCAGATGTCCCTTAGTTCTATATGAAATTACGTTATTTATTGCTCATTTGCCTATTACCTGTTTCCTTCGCTAGAATACACTCTCCTCATGAATGAAGATAGTTTCTTTTCTTTTCTTTTTTTTGTGAGGAAGATCAGCCCTGAGCTAACATTCTATGCCAATCCTCCTCTTTTTTGCTGAGAAAGATTGGCCCTGGGCTAAGATCCGTGCCCATCTTCCTTTACTTTACATGGGACGCCGCCACAGCATGGCTTAACAAGCGGTGTGTGGGTGCATGCCCAGGATCCGAACCTGCGAACTCTGGGCCGCCAAAGCGAGCATGCGCACTTAACCACTGTGCCTCCGGGCCAGCCCTGAAGATAGTTTCTATCCCATTCACTGCTGTTTAACTATTATCTACTCCACATGTGGCGCACAGTCATGCAATAAATGTTGACTGAACTAAGATAGCTTTCATTGGATCCACTGAACATAACGTCATTCCAAAGAATTCACCATCTTTACAGTTGCCAGATAGGATGGTCTGCTACAATTTTATTCCGAGAGATTTGGAAAGAGCCCTTCCTTTTATAGAATTAGCATAAGTTGAGTGATAGAAAAGCTCTTCACAGACTTAGAAAAGGGCTGGTTTGTCTACACTGAACTGCATATCTCCTCACGTCCTCATCCCTTGCCCTCTGCAAATCTTGGCTTCAACAGTTCTCTCAACCTACATATCATTTTTATAAAATGAGTTCTTCTTACATTTCTGTGACATGAATTGCAAATTTTACTAGCAAGATTCTTTCCTTGGGCCACTATACATGTCCAATATGGATCAGTCAAAGGTGCTATTGGCAAGTTCTATCATAAAATCCATAGAAGACATTATTCCACGTCACCTAAAAATTTCTAGACTAGAGTGCTGGGCTGTATGTCACGCTCTGCATTGGAACAGTCAGGCCTCCAGTGATGGTGTCAATGGGTAAAACTTAAAGCTCTTAGAAATGACTAACACTGTTGGAGAGAGTTATATTGTCAATTATCACATCCATTCATCCAATACATTAGTACAGGGAAGCGAAGCCAGCAGATCCCCAGGTTTATTCCACTAATGCCCAGCACACAGCAGTCTTCTTCGCAGGGTCTTGTGTTGTCAGAGCTTCAAGAGAAAACATGAGTTTCTGGAAAGAGATTTAATTCAAACTTAAAAATATCTTCCAAAGTAGCCATTTTATGAACAGGTTCTTTCATATTTTTAGACAAAAAATGTGTTTAATCATTTGTCAATATTAAGGAGTGAATTTTGTTTCGATTGTCCCTTTTTTCCAGATTATCAAATCCATATATGCTTTTGTTGAAATTTTAGAAACAATAAATTTATATTTAAGATAAAAATTGACCACATTCCAGGACAAAGAGATATAAGCATAAAATTATATTAATATACAACTTAACCAGAGATATCTTATTTTTCATATGTGTATTATAATTGGCATATGTATTGTCCCTTAACATTATTGTCAACATTTTTCCTATATCATCACATTAAAAATTAATGGCTGCGTAATGCTCTGATCAATGGATGCATTGTAATTTTTTAACTATTCTCCTTTTACTGGAGGGATAGCATTGTATTTTTTTATTAAATTAAATATTTTAAATTTCTTGCATAGTCTTTTTATTTTTTTAAAATTTCCTTAGGATTGATTTCTGCAAATTGAATTAAATGGTCAGTGGTTGTAACCTATTTTTTTTTTTTTTTTTTTTTGGTGAGGAAGATTGTCCCTGAGCTAACATCTGTGCCAGTCTTCCTCTATTTTGTATGTGGGTTGCTGCCACAGCATGGCTTGATGAGTGGTGTGTAGGTCCACTCCTGGGATCCAAGCCCACAAACTCCGGGCCTCTGGAGCAGAGCATGTGAACTTGATCACTATGCCACCAGGCCAGCCCCATGGTTGTAACCATTTTTAAGGGTGCCATACATATTGCCACTTTTTAAAAGGAAAATTGAGACAATTTTCTGTCCCTGCCTGCAGTTTATGAGTGTTACAGGAGTCATTGTGCTCAACCCAGCACTGAATATTAGAAAACATGTGCTTCTCAATTTTGTAGGTAAAAGTTGTATATCTTCTTGTCTTAGTCTGTTTGGGCTGCTAAAACAGAATATCATAGACTAGGTGGTTTATAAACAACAGAAATTTATTTCTCACAATTCTGGAGGCTGGAAATCCAAGATCAGGGTGCCAGCATGGTCTGGCTCTGGTAAGAACCATATTCCTCATTGCCGAGAACCATTTTCTTATATCCTCACATGGCAGAGAGAGGGCTGGAGAGCTCTTTGTGGTCCCATTTACAAGGGCACTAACCCCATTCATGAGGGCTCCACCCTCATGACCTAATCACCTCTCAAAGGCTCCACCTCCCAATACCATCGCATTGGAGGTTAGGACTGCAATCTTTGAATTTTGGAGGGACACAAATATTTAGTCCACAACACTTCTTTTAATTTTGGTTTCTTTGATTTTTAACAAGCTTGACTCCACTTTTACATATCTTGTAAATATTTACTCTTTTTTTGGTAATTATGTTCAAGTCCTTTGCACACTTTTCCACTAGGATTTTTGTATTTTTCTTTTCTTATTTGTAAGGACTCTTTCTTTATTAATCATATTAACAGTACATTATCTCCTTTCAAAGGTCTAGCTTCTCTTTAATACACTATTCTCATTGCTACAAGTTGTCACATAGGGTAGACATAAGAAAGCGACATAGAAGTAGTCTTTAATACAAAAGAGTATTTTATTGTTGCAAAATTTCTGTGGTTTATAGAAAATTAAAAAAAAAGGACAAAAATATTAACTTTAGACCAGAGTTTCCTGTATAACACAGGTTAGGCTTATATATATCATACATAACCATTTCTGAATTAGTAATATACCTCAAGTGTAATAATCACAGACTTGAAGTATATAAGCTTTTAATCTGATCAAAAAAAAAAAAAGGCTTTGTATCTCATCTAATACAAAAGCCATATTTAATATTAGAGTTGATGGGGCTGGCCTGGTGGCATAGTGGTTAAGTTTGCATGCTGCACTTCAGTGGCCCATGGTTTGCAGGTTCGGATCCCAAGGACAAACCTATGCACCGTTTATCAAGCCATGCTCTGGCAGGCATCCCACATTTAAAGTAGAGGAAGATGGGCGAGGATGTTAGCCCAGGGCCAATCTTCCTCAGCAAAAAGAGCAGTGGCAATGTATGTTAGCTCAGGGCTAGCCTTCCTTACACACAAATACACAAAATTTATAATAGTTGAAGGCTGGAGGCTTTATATAACCTCAAACCACCCTCTTTTGTTGCAGAGTCAGAACTAGAACCAGGGGCTTTAGAAACATACCAAGTACAGCATAATTCTTGTCTCCCCAACTGTGTGTGCCAAAGACACATGCAAGCCTTGTACTCTGAAAATTTTCCATCACCATTATCTTATGAATGGTAATATTACAGTAGCATCAGACTAAAATAATAAGTTCTAATGGTACATTATTTATTATGAAAGGCATTTTCAACATTATTTTATTTACATAGTTCACACACTAAAGATCTAATATGTTTGCCTAAATCCCATAGTATGCCTATTTTAAATTCGAAACGGAAAACTGATTAAGATTTATTCAGACTGAACAATACATGTGAATAACACATTCTTTCATTAAAAAAAAATTAATGTAATGACATTCCTTCCACTAAGCATTATCTTTTTGTCATTTATACCCACATAAATACACTGGCAACCAGAGCATTCCGAAGATCGCTTTCTTCTGTTGTTTGCCCCAATAGTGACTTTCCATGGTGATGACAAGCATAATCCCAGGCATAATTGTAAATTCTAAGGCTAAGTATGCTTCAGGAAGAAATTTTAAAAATAAAGGATTAGCTTATTTTCATGATGTTACATGTTTGCATGGATGAGAACTATTACATGCCTCTGGGCTAAGTACTTACTGCTGGCATAGAGAGGATGAGAAGCCAGGGTATAGAACATCAATAAAAAGAGCAGAGGAATTCAATATTTGCGCTTTTTTTTTATCCTAGTCTTTCAACTATTATGGCTGAATCAGTTTTAATGCAAATCTCTGAATTAATGAAGAGGATATATTGGTAAATAGAACTAAATTTCATGCTCTGAAAAGGGAAATTGAGTTGCTACGGAAAAATATACCCCAAAATAAAGATAAAATGTTATGTTTTTTTTTTTAAACCCAAAACAAAAAACTGATATCATTTAAACCTTTTTAAAATGCCAGGAAGTCTCAAGTTTTTCAGAAATGCAAATATTTTAGGTTATATAATTTTAACAATTTTACTACAGAATTCCAAAAAACATATATGTGACTGGAAACACTGAAGTTTAGGGGGAAGCTGGGAAATTGCTGTAAAGTCGCTCTTTCCCACAGGAAATTCACTTTTTACAGCTCAACTCTGCTAAAACTTAAGGGCTTTGTTTTGGGTTTTGGTAGTGAATACCATTGGATAACAATATCTAGTATACATATTTTTTAAAAAAGAAAAATATGGCTAGATGCTGAGTGACATGAGATTATCCAGGGTTCTATTCATTCTGTCTATTCATTCTCTGTAGCTTGTCACACCAACAAGCATTTTGATCTGTATCTGGTAATATATACAATATTGGCTGGTTTCGGGAAAAAGAAAGCTCGGGCATGAAACCTAAACTTCTTTTGAAATAGTTCATATAAATGAAAATTTGAAGAATTTTGTAGTTTGAAACACACAGAATACACGCATATATTTGTTTGAAGTGCACGTGTTTGAAATCCATCACACTATATATATATTACACTGATTAACTTTAGGTGGAAGAAAGAAGTTCCTGGAGGAAAATCTTACTCATCAACAGCTACCAGCGATGAGTCCCTGCATGTTTTAGGCGCTTTACATAAGCAATTCGACTCTGTCAACTACCTGGGAAGGTACGTGGCATCATCTCCATTTTACACGCTAGGGAACTGAAGTGACTCGCCAAAGGCCATAGAGCTAGACAGTGGCAAATGAATCTGGAATTTAAATCCAGATCTCTGTGACATCAAATCTTGTGCACTCTCTTCTACGCCTCTCTCCCAAAACACCGCTTCTTATTTATAACAGACACAACTAGTCTACTAATATATCTTTAACACCACCACAAGTTAACGTGCCAATGTCGGTGCTAGAAATCACTAAAAACTGTTTTCAATAGAACATCAGCAGCCACAGCACTATACACTGCCCAAATATTTTGCAAAACATTTTAGCTCTCTTTGGAGAAAGGACACTGCAAGAATGTGAAACTATGTCATTTCTAGATTTATTGAGACCTAATCACAATTTCATTCCCATTGTCTTGCAATCCTCTCATCACTGGAAAATTTGCCATTGCTTATTGTAAATCATGTGCAGTTTGAACCAAAAAGACTAGACTCAGAGTGTCAGGGAGCCCAAGAATTATTTATAACAAGCAGGAAGAGTTTTCCATCTATGCAAGGCTCTATTCCGGTTCTAGTATATTGAAAGACTATATAACCTAGTATTACCAGCTATGACATACTCTTTCCCTCAAAAAAAAGAAAAAAGTCATTAAAAACAAATCCAAAATGCATGTGTGTAACTTACACATTTTGTTTTACATCAGGTAAAGATATAACACGATTCTCTTTTTTTTCTTCCATGCATACTTGCACTCTTCCTTTTGAAGTTCATTCATTTCTGCTAGATATATATTATTCTGCATGAAAGTCATTTAACACATGATAAAATGTAACTTTTTTAAATAAGTAGAGATAGGATTGTTTTATGGAGAATTGAGATCCGTTTTCCTACATAGTACTATTATAAATAAAAATTTACTTTTATCAATATTAACACTTGATAGGCTTTAACATATTTAAGAGGAGCTACAGGCAGAATCAAATGGCTAGTAGCAAATTATTTACTGTGTTCCTCTCCATATGGCTTTTCCTATATTGCTAGATGACATTAGAATTCTACTTGTAAAAATATAATAAATAGATAAAATGTGATTAGCATCATATTTATTTTGTTTTTATATGTTCTAAACCAATTTCATTTATATTCAAATCAAATGTATTCTTTGTTTAGAGGAATATTCTGTTATCTCTATGCTATGCATTTTTAAGATATAATGTAACAGAATATCTATAACAGAAAGTATTTTTTTTGAGAAGAGTAATCTTTTGGATTCTTTCTTACAAAAAGCTGAAAAAAAGAATAGAAAGGCTCTTTACGAATCAATATGCAAAGATGTCTAAGATCTACTAAGTTAAAAAAAACGGGGTACAGAACAGTGTGCATAATAAGCTATGTTTTGTGTTACAAAGAGGGAAACAATCTATATTTGTGTTGACTTGTATATATATACATGTGACACTTCAAAAGAAACTAAAAACATTTCCCTAGAGATGGAATCAAAGACTGGAAGGACATTCATTAAAATGTTCGAGGCTTTCATAAATGGTAGGAACATGGGTGGTTAAAGAAACGATAGGAATTAAAAAAAAAATTCTGAGTACTGGGAAACTGAATGCTAGCAAATAATTTAACTCCCCTTTTGCATCATGACATTGAAGTTAGAAGTACTTAACCTGTTCTAAGTCTAAGCTGGACAGGGTAGGCATGAACTTCTGGTTTTTGTTTGTTTTTTTGGTTGGCTTAGGCAGAATGCAAGGCACCAGGTTCTGTAAACCATTCAAACACTGGTAGTGAAAAAGGCCAAGTGTAGGACTGTGAAATGAAACTGAGGTGCATTTGAAAGCTGCTTTATTCAGATGCAAAAGAGAAGGAAGAGAAGATTGGTATTACTTTCCCTGTTTGTTTCCCAGATGAAGCAGGGTGCAGAGAACTGTTTGTTTAGCCAGGCATAATGATGATAATATTGTTTCCTAGACCCCTTCCAATTTTTTTCTAGTTCACTTTATCTCAGGGTACATATGTTATGACCACAATCCTCCCACTGTTAGTGAATATAATTGATCCAAACCATGTATACTTGCGTGAAGCACAATGCCTCACACAGAGGTGGCATGCCCCTACTCTCTCCTGATGACATTGATCTCCATTTAGATTTCCCAGTATTCACTGGGAATTTCAAATTAAATGGCAAGAGGTGACCTTTAAAGAGTCTTTTCAGAGATAGCTTAGAAAGTTCTGTGGGAATCATTCCCTCCTCCTCGCTCCTTTTTGCCTTTCAGTCTTTGATGTGTTGGTTTAATATCAATCATTTTGTCATTCAAGAAGGGATCGCACATGTCTAACAGGAGAGAAAATAAGGGCATGAGAAAAGATGACTTTTAACTTTAAATAATGGTAACTAATGCTTATCAAGGAAGCTTTGTTCTGCTCAGAATTAAAGTGATCATACATAATAGGAGTTGAGCATTTTGCTTTCCATCCAAACTAAGACTGTTTGCTCAAGCGCCTTTGAGAAACAACACAAGATTACTTACACTATTAGATTCTGTCAGCATAAACTTCCACAGTGGCAACGGAAATTTATTTATTTATTTATTTAAAATCTTTCATATACCAGGAGAATGAATGCTACTAAATTAATATAATTAAAGGCAATGGAACTTTTATCCACTGTTATGAATTAGTCTTTGCACAGCATAGCATCCACAAGACTGCAAATTATATTTCAGTCTTTACCCACTTGAGCAAATGCACACTTATTATCATCACTCATTTAGACTCTAATTCAATCATCTGGGCAATAGATTTTAATGGGTTCTGCTACTTCTTGATGTGCCTCAAGGGTAGAAGGATTGTATTTAGTTTTCCTCCCTGCATCATGGAAACAGTGTTGGTTTTACCCGTGTGTAAAAGTTTGCTTGCTCTGCATGCTTGCTCTGCAAAATAGGGCGTGGTAAGCATGTAATAGAGACTCATTTGAAGGAAACCTTCCTGCTTTACCCGATAGTCTATTTATAGCAACAGGAAGTTATGCCCAGATTTATAGTCTCACATCAGTGTCTAGATACAAGTGCTGTGACCCAGCAGAGAGCTGTATCACACGTGAGTAGAGAAAATTCTTTTCAGGCAGTTAGTTGCATACTTCCCCATTTCAACCCCAATACCTTGGGAGGGCAGCATCAAATATGTTGTTAATTAAAAATTTTATCATAAATATCTTTTCCAAAAATATTACCCAGAGTAACGGTGTAGGAACTATTTTGTACAGATAATCACAAAACTCAAAATTTTCTAGAAGCAGAACTGCTATATATGTAGCTCCACAAGGGAGAAACAATATGAATTCACCACATTATATTTGCATGACAATTGACATGTCATCACATTCATTCATATGACACCCTCTGTAGTGTTATCCACATTTTTAAGATCAAAAGAGGTGACATCATTTGCTCCAGGTCACAGAGCTAGTTCATGGTGATGCTAGGACTCTTGATTCTACAGTTGGCATTCTTGCCACTTTATCTTCTTAAGAAATCAGAATACTCATTGATTCTTCATTGGTAAGGAAGAGGTAATGTATCTGTAGCTCCTAAGGGTCTACCTTGATTATTCCCCAAATACAGGCACTTTTGGACACCTCTCTATTCATGCTCAGGATATTCCTTCATAACATCCTTCAGAACAGATTGTTCCCATGGTTCTAAGTGACTCCAAAACCCCAAAACACAGCCCTGCAGCTTCTCGCCTGTCTCTATTGCTGGGACATCTGCTTCCATCCCCTTTCATCTGTCTCCTGGAGCCCACTGTTAGCTCTCTGACTGTAATCCCTTATATTCCTGACTCCTTTAGAAATTTGACAATCCTGTTAACTGATAAGAGGTAAAACAGCACGGTGCTACTTGGGTGGGCTCTGGAATCCGACCCTGGACTTTAGCCCAGTTCCTGTTCTGTTATTTACTAGCTGAGCAAGTTTTCATGTCATGATAAGAGTCCGGACTTAAAAGAGCTGTTAAGATTACATGAGTTAATACATGTAAAGAGCCAAACAGTCTGGCATTTAGTTAGTGCTTAATAAATAGTATCTTATTAAGTCCTGCAACCTTTGATCCCTTCATTCTCTCCAATCTTCACCAATGTGTATACTCAAGAAAATCCCCGAGAATTTGCTTACTTCAAAGCTCAAAAAATGTGACTGTGGATTTGTGAGAGAATGACAGAGCGTCTCTGTGGAAACCTATTGGGTAACTTCTACGAGAGCTGTTCCGTCACCCAATGCAGAGGCGTGGATGGAAGCATAGAGGGAAGAGTTTATACATACAGGGAAGGGAGCAAAGTCTCAACTAGCTGTTGGATTCTGAGTGACATGAGAAAACTGGGAACATGGTGACCCCAGAAATTATAAGCAGCCGATGAAGTTGTCCTAAAGTGCATTTCCACACAAGCATCGTGCCTGGGGGACTTCCAGGAGGATCTGTGAATGTGAAATTCCCTCAACAAAAACTTCAGTATCTGAGCAGACCCAGGTGAAGAGACCGGGAAGAGAACTAGAGAGAGAGCAAATCCTGCCTCTCTAGTTCATTATTTCTCCGACTGGGACCAGGGGAACGGTATTCTGCAGGACATTCATAGTTGCTCCCTGATATGGCCATGTGCATTTGTGAAACACCAAAGGTTCCACTTTCCTCTTGGAGACCCATAAGGCACAGTAACACATTGAAGTTTCTTAGAATTCCTACTGCAAAGCAGTGGGTTTAATAGTGGTTAAAGCTGGATCTCCTCTTCCTAACTTTCATTTATCTTAGTTTCATCTTATCTTCACCTAAATCCAGGAGATCACACCTGAGATTTTCACCGTGGAGAGGATAAAGTAAAGGATGTGACAAGACCACGTTAAAAAAAAAGACCATGTTAACAAAAACTACCAGAGTGCACAATTCTAGGAACTTCAGTTTTGCAGAGATCATTTGGATTCAGTGATTCACGTGCATAATGGAAAAACTCTGAGTTCTTTGATTCCTAAAACTAGCTCTTTACCCAAATGACCAGGGCATGAAACTCCTTAACTGCCCCATCTCATCTTTTCATCTATAAAGTAGAGATTACAGTGCTGGTCTTACTCAAAGATTTGTTATAAGAAAGAAAGAAAGAAAGTGAAAATTAAATGAGACAATACATGGAAAGTGCTTTGTAGAGGGTTTGACAGGGTATGTGGCTCTTACAAGTTTTGTTGTTATTTTACTACACAGTTTACAGAGTTAAAAAGTTTAAACTATTTAGTACAACAATGCTGTTGGTGATAGAAAGAACTCTGTCTTCAAAATATGATGAGCAGAGTCCTCGATTTTCATTTAAATCTCATCTCTGTAAACGTGTCAGTCTTAAATTTGCCACTTTATGTAGAGAAATAAATAGTAGCCTTAAGTATGAAAACCCCACTGTAATAAGTTCTACTTGGCAGCGGTCAATGGAAAGGTATTGCTTTGTCTTATTAGTAACAATATTTTGAAAGATAAAGATATTCATCTTTTTTGCACTTTTTAAAAACCAAGAAGACAAACAACAAATAAGGTGACAGACATAAAGTTGCCCAACCTTCATGTGCTTTGTCGGCATACACTGCTAAACACCTCTGCTCTCAGAATGGAAAATGTTTCTGGATAGTTCTTTTATTTTTCTACCAGACCAGGAAAGCACCTTTCTCCACATATCATGAATCCCAAAACTTGGAGAAAGATATTACAAGATACTTCATTTAAAACTTCACAATAAATGACAATAAAACCTTTCTAATATAATTTCTAACCTCTGCTCTCAGAATGGAAAATGTTTCTGGATAGTTCTTTTATTTTTCTACCAGACCAGGAAAGCACCTTTCTCCACATATCATGAATCCCAAAACTTGGAGAAAGATATTACAAGATACTTCATTTAAAACTTCACAATAAATGACAATAAAACCTTTCTAATATAATTTCTAACCTACGTGGAAGGAGTTGTGTGTATAGTTGCCAGAGTGTATTTGGTTGATACTGTATTTCTGTTTAATATTTTATGATTTTACATATACACTTAGGTCAATATCATGTTGCAAGTACCCGCAAATGAATTCAGAGTCCACATTTTTTCCATCACATCTCACCAACCTTGTGGTCTGTGTACTGATAAAGGGTCCAGTGGTTAATGCCTTAAGTAATTTGATAAAAAGATATTCTTATATTGCAAAGTTCACACTTGGAATTTTGATGAAGCTGAACTTTTCTCAAACGATAATATTTACCCATCATTTTGACAAGATTACCTAACTGGAATGGACAGAACTCTTGGGCCCTCTGACAACAGATTTAATGGTCTTGCTTCCAGTACATTCTGCCCCCAACAATCCATTCTACAAACACAGTCAGAAGGAACCTCCAAAGTAGGTCAGATGCTGGCATTTCTCACCCATAGCCTGCTAATGGCTGTCCATCTCCCTCAGAGCATGGGGCTTTCTCAGGAAACAATACTCTAAGAAGGAAAAGAAAATGGCTGACCTCAGGAAGAAACTCGGTGGAAGAAATGCAAAGAGTAAAGCTTGGAATTTATGTCTAATATTTGCCATCCGTTTCCTTAATTGACCAGCCAATTTCTGAATTTTATTTACATCTGAATAACCTAAATGTTGAGACACTAGATTTCACTCATATTTTGATATTGAGTAATGTGTTTGTCTGTGAGAACACAAAACGTGTACTTTCTATGGTTTTCTACTCTTCTGTCCCCATTAACTGATTAAAGTTCTACCCCCGAAGGGGGCCCCTCTGCATTCCCCCCTGTCCCTGGATCTAGCCCTTTCTCAGGCCATTCCAGCCTGGCTGGTCTCTTGAAAGTCCCTGAGGGCCTTTGCACTAGCTACTCCTGGTACTTTTCCCTTAGACCTGGGTCCACCCTCTCCTTTTCCTGCAGGGCTCTGCTCAAATATCATTTTACCACACCTGACTATTCTGTATGTAAAACAGCACCCCTCCCTTCACTCTTTTCCCCTTCTGCTTCATTGCTTTTTATGGTTCTTCACTTTCTTTCTCCCGTCACTGGGTGTGAACTTCATGGAGGTGGGGACTTTGCTTGTTTTGTTTACTGCTGAATCTCAAGCCCCTACAAGTCTGTGGAACAAAAGTGCCAATAAGTAAATATGTGTTGGATGGATATACATGAATAAATAAGTGAAGTATTTTCAAATCTCCTCTGCACATACCCTTGGATATGCATACAGGGTGCAGAAGGCACAGCAGCCCCAATCTGAGGCCACACCCACCCCTTTGACAAGAACCTGAGACTAAATGTACAAATAAACCTGAGTGAGAAATAGGCTAAGTGGGAAGAGTTCCACCAAGATTTAGAATCAGAGATTGCTCACGATCCTCTCAGCTATTAGAACTAGGCATGTCTCTAGCTTCTAGCTTTGAGAATTCTGTGATTAACTTTTCCTTGAGGTGGACTAGGCCCAGAGACAACAGCCCAGGTCACTGTGAAATCAGTTACCCTGCCCTTTCAATGTGGTTGACCTAACTCATCTTGAGCATATTCTAGCACCAATGAACAAGTATTATAAAATCACTGAATTTCAAAGCTGGAATGGATTTTTGCATAGTTGAGCCAAGAGTCCTCATACGTAAAGAAACTATAGAGTGACAATTTTCAAAAATTCAAATGTTTGCACTTAAGGTTTGGGGAAATTATTTTCAAAAGAATAATTTTAGATTAGAAAGAAATAAGGACTGAGTCATTGCTTTTGAGAGATGCTGTGTAGCAGCTACATAAATTCTGGGTAAAGTTTAAAAATTTACACAGCAATAATGTAATATTAGTATCGCTGTTTCATTGTTATTTGATACCCAGGTTATATTGAGTCCTGTGGTCTGAACTGAATTAACAAAAGGTAACAGAGGAAAACAATAGTAGGAGGTGACTGACACCCAAGGTGGATAACCAGACTGTGGCAGTTTCTTAGTCCGTTCGGGCTGCTATAACAAAAATACCATAGACGGTGTGGCTTATAAACAATAAAAATTTACTTCTCACAGTTCTGGAGGTAGAAGTCTGAGACCAGGTTGCCAGCACGGTCAGGTGAGGAACCTCTTCCAGGTTGCAGACTTCTCATGGTATCCTCACATGGCAGAAGGAGTGAGGGAGCTCTCTGGGGTCTTTTCTGTAAGAGCATTAATCCCATGGATGAAGGCTCCACTCTCATGACATAAGCATCTCCCAAAGGCCATACCTCATAATACCATCATATTGGGGGTTAGGATTTCAACATACGAATTTTGGGGGGACTCAAACATTCAGACCATAGAGGGCAGTTTTAAGATCTCCATAGAGGGTCAGAGATTCCTTGCTGAGGAATAAATGCCCCTCTCCTCACTACAATCCAGTGATATCTAAACACACCTCTGCAAATTATGCCCATTTATACCAAACAGAGGGCATAATTCCTGGCCAAGAGCAAAGAGCTGAGGTCTAGAGAGATCACAGTTCCAAGTTTTTTCTTAATTTTTAAAATTAAATTTTTAAAAAAATTTTTATTGAGGTACCATTGATTTACAACATTGTATAAATTTCAGGTGTACATCATAAGATTTTGTCTTCTGTATAGAAGTTGCCCAACAAAAGTTTAATTGCCATCCATCATTGTACACAGTTCTAATTTTACAGTCTAGGTTATTTATACTTCGCTTTCAATGACTTCTCAGGCAGAGGACTAAGGCGATCTGCCTCCCCACCTTCAGGCCTGGCCTAAAGGCTTCCTGGCATTCACTTTGGATTTTATCTACTGCAAAGCACTGATATCCGCCAGACATCTCCTCTCAAACTGAGTCCTGGTCTTGGTGTCTCCTGGATTCCCTGTTTTTAACTGCTCATTTCCTGGTGTGGCAGTGGACAGTGGTCACCATTTGTGGCCTCAGGCTTCAGTCTTGGGATACTATAGGTGTATTTATGAAAGAAATATTCCACTTATTTTTTTTCTTCAGAACCATAAGCTAGATATTGAAATAGTTTATGATGAGAAAAAATATCAACATGAAAACTGAAGCAAAACAGTTAAAATAAAAAGTAAAGTTACAAGTATAAATGAGAAATAAACTCCATTACTGGGATCTTGGAAAGCAACTAACTTTTACATTATGTAGTGTTTTGTTTAAATAATTACAGATGTCAACAAAGAAATGAGCTGCTATAGTTCCAATCTACGTGTTTCTAAACTTTGGTGTACAGCAAATAAACGACCACAGGGTAAAGAAACAAGCAAAAGGACAACAAAATCAACCATCCAGAAACTGCCTCTGTCCCATGTGGACTTTGCATGGATGCCCTCCTTCCCTGCATTTGCATACTCCTCAGTCTTGACACCGAGTGTGGACTATCCATCAATCTTAGTCCCACATTTAAAACTCATTAAAAATCTGTTTGTCATTCCTCTCAGAGATTAATCACATAAGTTCAACACAATAGCTTTGCCAATTTAAATGCTCCTGCTTTAACATTTCATTTCAAATGTATTGTAATTATATTATATTGCTTCTGGCCAAGTTAGAAAATGTATTCAAATAATAATCCTATTTTTGGCATATGATGCACTATTAGGGCTATTCCTCATGTTAATTATGCACAAAACTTGAAAATATACTTATAAGTGTCTACAGAAGTTGTTAGTGCCATTGAGTTGATTCCGACTCCTAGCAATCCTGTGTACAGCAGAGCGGAACCCTGCCCTTTTTGCGCCCTCCTCTCATTCTCCTGTGCTGCATGAGACAATGCTCTGCTGCTTCTCACAGAGTTTTCATGGAAGTGAGTGGCCAGCTCCTTTGTCCTAGTCTGTCTTAGTCTGGAAGCTCCACTGAAATCTGTCCACCATGGGCGACCCTGCTGGTATTTGAAATACTGGTGGCATAGCTTTAACATCACAGCAACATGCTGCCACCACAGTATGACAACTGACAGACTGGTGGTGTGGTTCCTGACTGGGAAAAGAATCTGGACCTCAGTGGTGAGAGCACTAGATATTAATCACTAGGCCACCAAGGCTGGAATCTATCTATGTATCTATGTATCTATCTATCCATTCATCCACCCATCCATCCATCCACCCATCCATCCATCCATCCATCCATCCATCCATCCATCCATCCATCCATCTTTTAAATTGTGCAGTTATGTAAATATTCATAAATCCATAATGGGAGCTAATTGTGTATTCTTTGGGTATTTTGGCTTTTTGGACAACCATGTTTCTATCTTTCACTTGCGTTTTTAATAAAAAATTTGCACCAGAGATCTCAGTCATTAGCTTGCTCAGGCTTATAAGGAGGTGCATAATGGGAATGTAGCTCCCAGTTATGTGTTTTGGGAATCACTTGTGGTCATCCAATCCTAGTATGCTTGAGAGGGAAGCACTTCCCGGCATCATTCTCCACTTTCCCAATTTTGGACTTCCTCTTTGCCAGGATGAAGTCAGAGCACAAGCCCCTTGCCATAGCTGTACTAGATACTCAAGAAAGTATATACGAACGTGTTTGCAATCTAAAAAATACGTATTTTGGGGCCGGCCCCGTGGCTTAGCGGTTAAGTGCGCACGCTCCTCTACTGGCGGCCCGCGTTCGGATCCCGGGCGTGCACCGATGCACCACTTCTCCCGCCATGCTGAGGTGGCGTCCCACATACAGCAACTAGAAGGATGTGCAACTATGACATACAACTATCTAGTGGGGCTTTGGGGGAACAAAAAAGGAGGAGGATTGGCAATAGATGTTAACTCAGAGCCGGTCTTCCTCAGCAAAAAGAGGAGGATTAGCACGGATGTTAGCTCAGGGTTGATCTTCCTCAAAAAAAAAAAAATGTATTTTAAGGACTTTTTTTTCTTTGTCATGCAAAGAGAAAACATTGGCTCAATTTCTTGGTTTTGTTTTTGTTTTTGTTTTTAATGAATTGGAAAGCACTGGGCAAATGAGGCAGGTGCTTATGAACTACAGGTCCAGCTAAGCTTTGGCAGCTGGGAAAGTGTTCCTTATAAACATGATTTTATTTGTAAATGAGAGAGACAGATTTCTGGTTTTCTTTTCCATCCTCAACTGATTGGTGAGGGAAGTTCTAGAGAGATTGCCAAAATTAGTATTAGTTTAGAAGCAATTTTAATCAGTTATTTTGGGTTAACTTTGTTAACTAGTGATGACCCAGAACTAATATTCACTTTTGAGATTACATCTAAATGATATGATTAAAAACTAAATGGTAAACACGTTGGATATTTCATTCACTCATTCATCAGATATTTACTGATTCTCTACAATGTACCCAGGCCACTTTAGGCACTGTGAAATTCAGTAGTTAACCAAACAGAGAAAAATTCCTTCATTTGTAGCTGAGAAAGATAATAAACAAAATACATAAGTAAATAAATAAATATAGTATGTTAGAAGGTGATATAAAAGGAAACACACTGTCAAGAGTTACATACTGCCAAGAGTTCAGTTCTAAATAGAGAATTGGAGGGTCTTCACTGAGCAGGTGACTAGAGGGAGCAGGTGATGAGATGTGAGAAGAGAGTCCCAGACAGAGGGAAGAGTATCATCAATGTCCCCCAGGGGAGAAAGCATCCCAAGGGTAGTATGCCTGCAGCCCAGGGAGGAGCTGAGCATCTGAAGATGAACTTGGTGGGGTAAAAGAGCTCTGGCCAGTTAGGGCATGGTCTGTCATTATAGGGACTTTGATGTTTACTCTGAATATCCTGAGAGGCAATAGGAAGTATTTGAACTAGGTAGTGAAATGATCTGATTTATGCTTTTAAGGATCACACTGACTTTTGTGTTGAGAACAGAGTGTTGGTGAACTGAAGATGGGAGGCCAGTAATGCAGCAAGGGTAACTTATTCAGGTACAATGGGCCAGTGGACCAGGCAGGTAAGAAGGTGATGAGAAGTGGTTGATCTTGGCTAGATTATGAAAGTAAGGTGGCAGGATTGCTACTGGGTAGAATATGCGGTTTAAGAGATAAAAAGAGCCAAGACTGACTCATATACTTTATTGACTAAAATTCTAGGAATATTCAATCATGGATTTGATGTAGGTGTTCAGTCATTGTGACCATATTTACTATGAATTCCTAACAACATGAAAAAGAAAATACTTTCTCTAGTTACCTTGAGTACAGGTAGAAATCCCCAAACGATCTCTCTGTACGTGCCTTCCCCACCCCCAATTTTTTCTTTAGATTTTATAATCATCATAATTTTTTTCTGTCTTTTAGAAGACACATTTTTCTTAAATAATTTGTTAAAAATGACTGAAAATATTTTATATTTTCATGTTACTGTTCACTTTGTTATTAATCTGCATGAATTTTCCCATTAAGTAGTATTAAAATATTTTCCAAAAAAACTCAGTCTTTTACTATAAAGATTCATTCAGAGTTTTTCTTGAAACAGTACAAAATATCCAAAACTAGACTGTTCTTTTTCTGCATTCTCTTCCAGTCTGTTGCTACTTTCACAAAGTGAGTACAGTTAACGGGCTGCTTTCAGTTACTGTGGATGGATATGTATGTTTTAGCAAATGGTAAAAATTCGAATAAATAAATGTAGCAACTGTGCACCAGGGCATTCTCACATGATCTCTGTCCCAATTTTGAAATGCAAGAATAAAGCAAACAAAAGTGAGACGGCTTTCCTGTCACCTTTATTTTTGCCAAAGTGACTCAAATGAAGATTACTTTTGACTGTGTGGTTCCTGATCTGTAATTATTTCAGCAGCAGCTCCTGAAAAACTCATAGCTATCACACAACATCTGTTTCTCCTTCCAAAATGGTTCAGACCCTGAAAATATTAAAACCGATTAAGGCGATTAAATAAATTTAGCAGGCTGGTCCAGTTTGGCCTCTCCAAAAATACTGGTGAGAAGATGACCAAATCCATCTGGAGTTTGTTGTTATTTCTTAGAATTTCATTACAAAAATGTGGGTGCTGTCACAGCATACGGTGGCTTACTTACAGCAGAATGCAGTCGAAGATAGTCAACTTCAATCCATCAGTGCAGATGGCCACTTTTGGATAACCTTCTCTAATGACAGACTTTATGGAAACAGACTAGGAGTACAACTAAAAATGAAATTCATGGAATATTTTTTCTAATTTAAAAAGATAAAACAATTTTTTAAAGAAGACTGCTCTGTCCTACAGCCATTCGCCTGGAAGGTAGCTCATTTGGAAGAGCTACTGATCATCTAGAAAGGGTTCTAGACCTTTCATCATATCCTGATGTTCTTCTTTCAGTTTAATGAGTTCCTTCCGATCCATTGTCTTTGGGAAAAAATTGAAGAGAATACGGCAAAATGGACTAGCTAGTGTCTTCCAAATTCTACAGTCAAATCAACACTAGAGTATGATGCATCACGTTTAAAGGAACCTACAGATTCCAAAGTAAAAAAATACTAAGAACGATAAGAAAATTTGATCTCCTTTCTCTCCCTTTTCCCATGTGTTAAATATTGTCAGCTACTCTCTTCCATTCTAATGTGAAGCTCTTAAAAAAAATCATGCCTCTAAAAACGACAGTCAAAAAATTACTTGCTAAAGAGCATACCTATCCCCAGACTCCTGAGAAACTGATAAGAGGACAACATTTCCAAGGCCCCTGTTAGTTGTGGTTCTGTAAGACCATCAGTATGAAAGTGACGGATGCCTCTCATCCACTTCCTTTCCCCCTACCACCCAAGCAATTCCTCATGACAACCTCATTTTTGGGGGGAAAGATGTTCTACGTGGTGGTCAGGTTTCCACACATGCATATACTGTAATAGAAATGTTATACAGGTAGAATTAACAATGAAAGAAAACTGTGCTATGCCAATCATTCTAGGGTACCAGATATCCTGACTGTGGCCTAGAGTGTGGTGGGGGCCTGACACAGCAAAGGCACAGAGCTCAGGACAGGGCCCACTGCCCAGGGTCCAGGGTGGTTATTGCTCACAAGGGTTCTCACTGAAACCATATAAAGACCACGGCAGAAGCCGATCCACGAGGCTGGTGCCCACACCATTGCCTGTAGGAGGTCTGCAACATAGCCCAGATGTGCAGAAATTGTCCATGGATCCAGCGCAGGCTGTGGCCTGCATCAGGAAGGTGAGGAGACCCAGGGTCTCCCAGGCTTGCCTGCCCTTAGCCTGGACATGACAGGCTGGCTAGACCATGTGATTGCTTCCTCCTTCACGTCCCACCTTCCTCTTCCTGTGTGGTTTCTACTTGGCCTGGCTTTATTTGAAATGAGCTGGCCCTGAGATGCCCCTCTCTCCTTCTCCCCTGTTGGGGCCAGTACCCGTCTAAGGTCCTGACACTTGTGAGAGTCTCTGGGGTGAGTGGTGACTGTGTCAGGTCCTGTTCCCTATGTTGGGCTGGTGCCTGCCCCTACCCAGAATATTCATGAGGGTAAATAATTTGTAACATGGTCTGGTCTTGAAAATATAATTTGGTTTGTTTTCTCTGTGTGTGTATGTATGTATAAAAATAAATAAGTAGAGGGCCGGCCCTGTGGCTTGGCAGGTTGAGTGCGTGTGCTCCGCTGCTGGCGGCCCGGGTTCGGATCCCGGGTGCGCACCGACGCACCGCTTCTCTGGCCATGCTGAGGCCGCGTCCCACGTACAGCAACTGGAGGGATGTGCAGCTGTGACATACAACTATCTACTGGGGCTTTGGGGGGAAAAATAATTAAACAAAGTCTTTAAAAATAAATAAATAAGTAGACTAAACATACAAGTATGTTTTTACTAGATTTTTTTAAAAAAGGTGTTTGGGCTCCTGGGAATATCTTTGTACCTATAGAAATTTTAATATTATTTAAGCAGCAACTATTGGGGATTTAATCCCCATGAATTCTGACCAATTAGTTGTATTGTGCAACTAATATTCCATTTTTTAGACATATAGAAGTATTTAAAACTTTTAATATGTGTCTTTAAGCATCTAACATATACATAGTACTTTTATGAAGCATAAAGATGAATAAGAAAACTTCTTGCCTTTAAATTTAGTTCATGATAGAATAGGATTAAAAGTATGTATTAGCTTTTAGTGATACTGTGCCATTCTTTCTCTTTTAGCTGAAGTATCTGTAAGTTTCTTTTTCTTCTTTTATTAATTCAAATTGGAGAGTTAAAAATGTGTCAGTGTAAAATGACAAGTTGGAATCATTAATCTACACCAAGAAATGGCAAAGGCAGCAGGAAGAATGAAACAAGGCTCAATTAACAATAAGAGAAAACTGTATTGTTGCGATATTTCCAGGGTGCCAGGTATGTGGGGGTCAAGGTGGTCCCCAGCCCGTGGAAGAGGGAATCATAGCGACCTAATAGATAATATGATCCTTTGGAATCAGAGTCCCTAAGTATCAGTCAGGTCTTCTGGCCAATGGAAAGTGAGATGAGAAAAGTGCTTTTTTCATTGTGTGATCATAAAATAGGAAATCATTAAAATAAATAATAAATGCACTTACGATACTTTTGGTATTGAAAAAGGGATTATGAAGTACTTTTCAATCAAAACAAACTCAGAATATAAATTTGGGGAGATAATGAAGCCATCTCAATGGTCCCATGGTGTAAACCACAGGAAGTGATGACCCATCAAAAGAACAGCAAGTTTTCAGATCACAGTATCCAAGACACAGTATCCAAGATGTTTGTCAGGCCCTCGACTGCTTTCCCGAAATCTCCGAGGAGCGTATGAACAATACTTGGGTTACTCACACATTCTCATGAATCTTTAATTTTAGTGACTATACTTGTTCATTTCTAGAAATTCTATTTGGTCTTTTTTCAAATTTCATAGTCTCTTATTTTATTGTTTCTTTCAGCTTGTTCTAGTAGCTCAAATTCCTGGATTGTTAATCATTCTGTTTGTTGAAATTGCTGACCCCTTCATGGTGACTCATTCGTCTTTACACTTGACATTTTTAACTTGGAGCTCATTTTCAGTGGGGTTTCTCTTCTTTCCTGTGGGATTCTTGCATGATCTGCTTTGTGGAAGGGCCCTCCAGAGAAGTGCTACATTTGCCTATACTGGGGTCCAAAGGGTTTCTGAATAAGTCTTCAGTTGAATCTTTTCAGCTGGGGTTTCTGCGTGATGTACATGGTGTAAAATCAGACCCTACTCTTAAGCAGGTCTGGAGTTTGGGTTTCTCAAGGGAGAAACTTTTCTCCACTCAAGGCCTCTGAGCGGGCAAGCTGCTGTGTTGATCCCAAAGTAGTGGTCAGAGAGTTTCTAGCTCTTTCCACAGTTGGTGTTCCCTTTCAGTCTACAGGCATTGTGCAGAGACCTCATTCCAGCTCTGTCCTCACCTAGCCAAAACTATGTCTTTCTCTCTGGGTGGTATCTTAGTCTGTTAGGGTTGCTATAACAAAGTACCATATGAACTGAATGGCTTACAAACAACAGAAAGTTATTTCTCACAGTTCTAGAAGCTGAAAGTCCAAGATCAGAGGCTGGCATGGCTGGATTCTGCTGAGAACCTTCTTTCTGGCTTGCAGACTGCCAAATTCTCATAGTACCTCACATGGCAGAAGGAGGAAGCTATCTCTCTGGGGTCTCTTTTATGAAAGCACTAATCCCGTTTATGAAGGTTCCACACTCGTGACCTAATCACCACCCAAAGAGGTCCCAGCCCCAAATACCATATTGGGGATTAGGTTTCAACATATGAATTCTGGGGTGACACAAACATTCAGTCTATAGCAGTGAGTCTTTAGCATCTGGTCCTCTTCCCTCAACATGTTGAGTTTTAAGTTGCATCAGCTTTGATTTTGCCATTTTTGGTGCCTGGAGATCTCCCTTTCTTTCCTTGGAGATAAGCTATGTATTAAATTTTTTTTTTTGGTCATATTTTATTGATGATTTCAAAGAGTTTTCAGTATGCAGGAAGAAGGCCAGCCAGCAACAGCTCGGTCAGCCATGTTGTTGGAAGTCAGATAAATAGATATTGAAGTAAGCACACTAAACCCAGGATCCTCTTAATTCACTTTCAGCACAGAAAGGTGTGAAACTGCTGCATTTACTGGAACAAGAGGGCACTGAAACCTGGATTCATTTTAAGAGAAGTCAGTCAATCCACTGACACCGCTTGCTACAAACAGAAATTATCACATCACGGTGGCTGACAAATGACAGCCTTGAAGTCTGGTTAAGACCGAAACCCCACAGCTACACATTTAAGGCCAGTTCCTTGGAAAATTCTCCACCTTTGCAGAATTCCATGCATAACTTTCTCATCAGATTTTTTTCTTAGTGTTTTAAATACTTAATTAGACCATTTTCCTTTCTTTTGTAAACTTTTCCCAACCTTCCATTTTCTGCTTGAAAACCACCTGGGTAGACTTTTCTCTCCTTTCACCACCCCAGCCCATTTAATCAGGGATTAAGTGCTATTAATTCCGATGCTTTTTAATCCTAACTCCGGCCTCCTATTCCTTCTCATTGCTATTGCATTGGTCCAGGCACTTAGCCTTGTCTCATCTAGCTTTTGAAAGTGCGCTACCTGACCTACTGCTCCTTTTGCACATGAGCCTTCTCAGAGCTCCTAGAATTCATACCTTACTTACAACTCAATCCTTCAGAGGCTCCCAAAGACTATTAAAATACATTCCAAATTGCTTAGTACAGGATACAATAATTCTATGTTATCCCACTCCACTCTTTCCCTCCACTTATTTGTGACACACTATATTTTTTAGAATAGTTTTAGCTTTACAGAAAAATTAAGAAAACAGTATAAAGTTCCCATATACCTCACATCCAATTTTCCCCCTATTATTGACACTTTATATTAGTATGGTATATTTATCACAATTATTAAACCAAGATTGATACATTATCATTAACTGAAGTCCATGGTTTATTCAGATTTCCTTAGTTTTTATCTAATGTCTTTTTTCTGTCCTAGAAACCATCCAGAATTCCATACTACCTAAGTTGCCATGTCTCCTTAGGCTCCTCTTGGCTGTGACAGCTTCTCAGACTTCTCTTGTTTTTGATGACCTTGACAGTTTTGATATGTGCTGGTCAGATGTTCTGTAGAATGTCCCATTATTGGGATTTGTCTTACTTTTTTTAAGACTGGGATTACGGGTTTGGGGAGGAAGACCACAGAAGGAAATGACAATTTCATCACATCATGACAACGGTACATGCCATCAACATGACTTATCACCGTTGATGCTGACCTTGATCACCTGGCTGAAGTTGTGTTGGTCAGATTTCTTCCCTTTTCAGGACTTCTGGTGCACCGACTTGCATTTGTCACCCATTTGTTCATGGCACACACTTAAGAAGGCTTTCTGCAAGGTCTCTCTTGTTAAATTTTATTTTATTATTTTTTCCCTTCATCCACTATCCCATACCCATTCCTGCCGCACCTACCCCAACACACTATCTCTAATATATAAAATATGTAACTATCGTATTTATCTTCTCTACGTTTATTAGCTAAAAGGCGGTATTTTTGCATGTGTAACTTTAAAAACACATACATGTTATAACATCTTTTATAAAAAACTTTTTTCAAACAACATTATCTTTTGGGGAACCATCCAGTTCATTACTTCTGACTGCTGCCTAACAGTCATTTGGGTGCATCAATCATATTTTCTTTTATCCATGACTCAAATGATGGCGACTAGGATGCCTCCAGCTCCTGTGTCCACACCAAATGCTGCAGTTAATTCCTGGGTTGAGACTCTTTGTGGTCCTGTGGGAGACTTTCTCCCTGGTACATACCCAGGGGTAGAAACGCTGGGTCCTGGGGCCATCTATAATCTGGCTCCAGAGTGGCTGCACCTGTTTACATGGGATTTGAGCACCTCTTTGCCCACATTCTCACCAGGATTGAATATTATTTGACTTTCAAATATTCCCCACATTGATGGGTATAAAGCGGTATATCCTTATTGTTTTAACTTGTAGTTTTGATTATTAGTGTATTAGTCAGAATTCTCTCACCCTGTGGCCACATAAAAGTAACCATCACAATTAGTAAGGTCTAACTAATTTTTACAGGTCTTGGTATTTGTTTTCCTCCTACTGTGAATTGCCTAATAATATTCTTTGTCCATTTTTATTTTGTATTTTGTGGTTTTTGCCCTTCCAGTGGATATACAAAACTTCTTTTTGTACCCTGGATATGAATCTTTTGTCAGTTTTACATGTTGCAATTACCTTGTCCTAGCTTTCACCTTTATGATGTTCTTACTTAAACCAGTAATCTTTTATTTTGACATTGTTAAATACATCAAATTCTCCACTTATAGTTTGGCCTTTGGATATCTTGTTTAAGAAGTATTTATCTTCCTCAGGGTCACCAATATACTATTTTAGATTATAAAGTTATAGGATTTGATACAGAGATAAAACTAATCTTTCTCCACATAGTGAGTCAATTTTCAACATCATGAACTAAACTGCTCATCCTCTAGCCTGTGATTCATGATGCCAAGACCACCAAATACATGGTTTCCTTAAGAATCCAGGTCTGATATTGGACTCTAGTTTGTTTGCTGGGTTGTTTAACTATTTACTCATGAATATTCATCATACTCAATGCAGGTCCTAATAAAAACCATAATTATATGTTACAGTTATATGGGCTTGCGTTTTACCCCTATCTCTATATCCATATTTGCCTTTCAAAATCCAACCTCTCTGTGGATTCTTCTTAATTACCCATTTTAATTTAATTAATTTATTGCATGTTCAAGCTCCCCATCTCCTCTGCAACACTGAACCCAGGAAAGCTAGCAAGCAGAGAGAAGAGGGCAAGGACTCGGACCTCAGATACCCGGGTTAAATCTTTCCCACTTACTGGCTGCATGACCACTGGCAACTTATATACCCCATCAGAGCCATGGTTTCCTCTGCTTATGGTGCAAAATAAAACAACGGTACTAACTAACATTTACTGCACGTCCTCAATGTAGCCCTAGGAAGTAGTTAAGATTATTACCTCCATTTCATAGACAAAAATTGGAAGCTTGTCCAAACTTGCACAGTTAATAAGTAAGTGGGAGGGTAGGGGTTTGAACCGTGATGTCTAAAGACAAAACGTGTGTTCCTCCTATTATGCTATATGCCCTAATTAGGACTGTGGAGGGAAACAAAGTGAAATCTATGAGGTGTCTAATTTAATGATCAGTAATTATTATTTGCTCAACTCCTGAACTATGGAATAGAGAACAATATATCTCACAACCTCAGCTTGGCCTGGTGGCTGTGTGACAGTTGGCATAGATGGAACACTCCACATAGGAAATTCTTTGCCTTTATCTGGAGGAAAGCATTAAAAAAAATAATAGTTCCCCAGTACTGAGGGCTGAAATTTTTTTTGCAAGGCACTATGCTAAGCACTTGGATTCTTTAGCTCATTTAACGCTCATATCTTTTGGAAGGGGTTGATACTTATATCGCCAATAACTGACATTTGGCTGCATGAAAACTCTTCCCCAAATTACACAGCTAGTATGGGCAGAGCAGGGCTTCAACCCAGATTTCTCAGTCTCCAAATCTTTTTATTTTAACTACCATTTGGTACAAAGTCTATAATTTTAATGCATTTTCTAGCTTTTAATTTAGTTTTTATTTTCATTTTATACCATTTTAATACATATTTTCTACTCTAAGAAGTGAAATTAAACACACTTAAATGTTTTTCTACTGCATTAAAGTGCCTTCCATTTTTTTTTCCTTTAACAAGGAGAAACAAGGACTGATTATACTCACAATGCATTGCTTCCTACTGTCTTTAAAGCACAGTTAGTGATGTTATCGACGTCTGTAAATAAGAAATTCCAGGAAGAGAATATTGCTTTGGATGAAGGTATTTACCGACAGTAAATGCTAAACAAATCGGGAGCACATGTTACTAATTAGCGGGTCCCTCTCTCTCTGACAGACACATATTGACCGTGACTTTTAAAAGCTCAGACAACTCATTCCATAAAGGCCAAAAACTCGTCTATTAAATATCGTGCCAAAATCATTCTGAGAAAAATTGATATGCGAACTTCCTGTCATTGTAAAGACTTAATTTCCAAGTAGGAGTTACCAATGCCAAAAAGAATAAATACCACTGTCAAGAAGAGGAGGAATTAGGTTTAATATAACATTAGTTCCCAAAGTAAAGCCAAAAGGTACTGGAATTTGGTACTATTTAAATATTAAAATTGTTAAGGTGAATAAATCTATGTCTGATTCCATTTTGTCCATAATATGGGCTGACAAAGCCACTCGTCCCTCCAGTTACCATATGTAAAACAATTCAGTCTTTATTTTCTGGAGCTAACATTATAATATCCAAAAATATCCCCAAAACCTGCTAAATTTCTTGCTTTTAAGATTAAGTGCTGAAGACACAAAAGGTGGCACTGTGTGAGGCTCTCGTTTTTTATAAGCATTTATTCATCCTGGGGTCTTTTTTTAGGGTAAATTCTCATTTACTCCTTAAGATTGTTGGAAAACACCGAACTTAATAGAACCTTTACTAACATGTTAATTCTTACTAAAGTAAGCTGATAGGATAACCAGCAATATCTTTCAGTTGAATTCTCTCATGAGTTGCCGCAGCTTTGTATAATACTCTTGGCACCAGTACCATACAGGTCTAATTACTTTAGCTGTTTGCTTTATAATTGAGGGAAATCTGACCTTTCATTACTCTTTTCCTAAAATTTTTTAGCTTCACTCATTGATTTTTCCAGATAAACTTTAGATTAATTTTTCCTTCCTAGATTCTTGCCTCATCCCTAATGAATCATTTTTTAACCAGAATTGTATTCAATCTATATGTGTATTTGGGAAGAACTTACATCTTTTTGCTGTTTAATATCTACATAAAGTCTCTCAATTGATTACACTTTTATCACTTCTGTGAGTTTCTGCATTAGATTCTAAGCATTTTTGGTTGAAATAACTTGTAAGAATATTACACTTTTGCTGCCACTGAATTTGAAATCTTGTACTATTAAATTTTCTAACAGGTCCTTACAGATAGTTAGGACTGCTATTGATTTTTATATTATAGTATATTTTCTAATCTGGAAAGTGGTACAGTATGAAAGTGTTGGACTGACCAGCAATTATGTGACATCAAGTTCAGGACAGATAGTGAAATGGATAAAAGCAAAATGCTTCCTAGTCTCATCTAAGATGAGAGACCTTTACTGATTAAATTTTAGCAGTGTTACCTGTTCTCAAAATTTAGTGGCAAGTCAAAATCTTCAGCAGAAAATACAAAACAGATTGCCAGACCTCAAGAGCTAACGTAATGGCATTTATTTTATAGCCAGATCCTTTGAGTACAGTAAGGAGAATGGATGACAATTACATTCTCAAAGGTTTTATGGCACCCAACAGAGGCAAGCCAATGGCAGGGGTGGGGGAGGAGAGCAAGTGCAAAATCAATAAGAAGCAACTGTGACTTGTAGCATCTTGTAGCCCACTCCTGGCATTGAATGTCCATGTAGTTTATTGTAAGTAATATAGCTTTCTTTAGACCAAGTAATAAAGACATAAGCAACACCTGCCATCCCAAGGGCATCCAATCAATAGAGAAGGGGATACTGAGTTCTGTGTGGGGCAGCATTGCCAGTGGCTTCCAGAGCAAAGGACGGAGCCAAAGCAGGTTTGCTCTCACTGCTGTTGAGAAGAATTCAGTGCTACACTCAACAACAGGGGGGAATGGCTCCATCACAACTCTCAGGGAAAACACTCATATCAAGGGATACTTGAAAGCCGCTCCTGGAGCACAACGGAGAGGACACAGCAGGTATGTGCACAGTTAACATACTGTTAGAAGACCAACAACTGAGTCAGAAACTGAGAAGAAAGTTAGCAAGGACAATCGTGAATAGCAGGACAAGGTCTTAGATCAGAGTATTTAAGAAGAGTCTCTGTAGGACCCACAGGTATTCCAGTGGGGATGCTGGGCATATCCCTCAGGGTGCAAAGGAGTCAATAATAATGCAAGATAGGTATTATTATTCGTGTTTTTCAAGTGAGGAAATGAAGGGCCCAGATGGATAAGGAAATTTTCCAGTGATCCCATTGCCAGATGGAGGTAAAACTGAACACAAACATGGATAATTCCATACCACTTTCACAAATTAAAAACTCCACACACCCACACACCCAACAATCTTTCCCATAACGGCTTCCCATAAGTTTCTTTTCCTCTAAATAATAACATACATTTCCTATCCAGTACAGGGATACACCTGGAGGGTGTTATTTCTGGGGAGAGCAAGAGATATACACAAACTCACATGATTATTGTTAAAATTAAATTAATGTATAGCCCAAAACACTTTAAAAATGTAAAGTGCTATATAAATGTAAGGTTTTAACACTCTTTATAATACAAAACTAATAGTAGACAATTGTGCGCTGTTGAAGTAACAGTTGTATTATTAGAGTTATTTCTGTGCTTGCCTTTTCCTTCCAACTAAATTATAATATTTTACAGGAACGAAACGGCCTGATAAGTTAGTTAACTTTGAATGGCCTGAAATGCAATTTCTCCTTTTTATATAAGGGTCTCATTTTAACATAGAACATTGGTGGATTCACATTTAAGAATATTTGACTAAGGAAATAATTGGTCTTCAGTCATGTTTTTCCTGACTTGACTGGAATAAGTTGAATGTCAAGAAAAATGAGATTGTGTTGAATGACTACTTCGTGGATTTGGTCTCATTGCTTTACAAGCACATCTCTTATATCTTATTGTTTTATTAGCAGGTCATGATTTATACCACAATTATCATGATAATTAACTCTCATGAGCCATTATTAACTCTCAACTCTACAGGATCTATTCTTTGAAAGTCAAGTTTGTTTTTTTTAACAACCTAACAACTATATGAGGGTAATCTTGGACAGAGTAGACCTAATACACCTGTTAGGAAGGTAGACTCAACCCAAGAGAAAATGTTTATGAGTTGAATACACATTACCTATCTTGACACTACCACAAAACCACAGCTTACAAGTTCATCTTTCCACTATGGTTACAATGGTCTATGAGGAATTTCTTCTCATTACGTCACGCTTTCACTTTTCCTTAGGAAATTTGGGTGGGGATAAAGAAGAAAACATTGGTACAAATGCTGAACCACTGGCAATTAACTCCTGTACTGTCTGTCTGACCTTTAGATATTTAAGATCAAGCAACTAAATATGACTGATGTCAAATAGCGAGACATTACCCTAAATCACCCAGTTTCGGGTGACAGAGTTTTATCTCGAATTAACTCAATCAAAAAAACAATATGACTGGCAAAAATTAACTTTCTCTAGTTAACAAGTCTACTAGAATTATTTTTCATTACCTGCCTATACTAGACTTTCATACTAGACTTTCTCTCTCATATGTATGGATGGTGGGATATATGAATGTGTGTGTACATATTTTTTTCTTCTATTTCAAAGAAGACTGTAATTTCCTTTAAATTTCTCCCACTCTATTTTATCAATTTGTATCCATTTTATCATGGGCCCCTTGCCTTTGCTGTGTTAGGGGGACCTCTGAATTTGATATCTGTTTTACCAAAGCAGTTTTTATAACACAGCTGATTGAATGTAAAATCCTGCATTTTACCCATGGCTCTGAAATTGCCCATGCCCCTTGCACTTTCATAAACTGCTTTCCTTTCCTGCATGAGACCTGTGAAATCTGGTGGTGGGAATCGCAGGAGCAGTGGCTTTTCAGCCTTTTAAGCACTGTGTCTTTGGAGCACTTTGTCAAAACACATCATACCAGCCACGTCTGTTCATTTATTTGAACCAGAGAAAACAGCTTTTCTTTTAAGATCTTCTTAAATCAGGCGTATTGCTGCTGCTTGGTTACTTCCCAAAGGTATATGCCATTATTCCCCTGGATGGGCTGAACTTATCCTTGGCCTGCGATAATTATGTATTTTATTCCACAGTCCTTTGAAATTTGCACTGGTCTTTGAGAACTCTGGCTTCCTGAAAGCAATGTTAGTCATCACCACTGCAATTAATTTTGAACATGGAACTGCTTAACACAGTTGATCTGCTAAGCTTAAATCTGAATGTAAAGAAATGCATGCATGGTTAGATCCAAGGTTAGGAGATGTTAGATGGAGACTCTATGCTCCATGTCCACCTCGCTTAAAATCTTGCTGTTGTCATAAGAAGTTTAACAATCACAGCATTTAAAAAATACTGGAGGATATTCTATTACACTAAACACCAGAGGGGGGAAATACTTGGAATTTTAATTTACCAATGCCACTCTGAGGAACCTCAGGCAGGGTATGTGATTTAAGATTTTCACTAGCAAAGCACAGACCACATTAAGTTTGTATCCCCTGTGTTATCATTTCAAGGCACTGATTATTGAACTTTCTTCTCTCACATGCTAATCCCCTGATGTAAGCTGGATGCTTAGATAAAAACACTGAAAACTTCCTTCAGACTCCCAGTATATTATGTCTAATGCCAATTCGGTAATAGCTTTTCATTCTGATGCAATTACTTAGTCATGTTTCTGTCAAGTAAATCCAAAATAAAATGTGCTTTCTCTATGACTTAAAAATATGTGTGATGTGTGTTTAAATGTATATATAGTTGGATAAATTATATATATATTAAAAAAAAAAAAAACCTTGGAAAAGAAGAAGTTACACAGACTCCCAGGCAGGTAAATAGTTTCCCGTCGGGTAGGGTGGGCTGTCTAGAAGATGGTGGGAGGGGAAGATGTTGACGTCAGATGAACTCCCCACGCTGGTAGAAGCCACAGATCCTAGGAACGCAAGTAATATACTAAGGCTGTTTTTTTTTTTTTCCAATCAGCAGTATGGGAAATAAATGTGACAAGTCAACCAGCTGGAGTCTGAGGGAAAACGAGAAATGAACCCTTATATCCATCACCAAGATACACTCATATTTTGAACCAAGTGGTAAAAGTTAATAAAAGTTCTACAGTCAAAACGCAGGACTATAAAACCCCATGCTGCCCAATCTTTTGCATGCCATCGTCAACCCTCATAAACCCACCAGGCGGGGACACATCACCCACCGTAAAGGACACAATAACGTAAAATGTCATAAAACACACAACTGCCTGTCTTTATTTAAAATCTCCAAATCTTACTCATCATGGGTTGTTTGCCTTAATTTGGATTTTTAAAAATATCAACTTAAAATAGTATTTTTCTTGATTGACTGCGTTTTTGGCTCTGTTAGCCAGCGTTACAGAAATAGTAATAATAAAATAAAAGAGAACAACCAGGAATTATCCAGGGGCCTCACACATAGGAAGCTTGAGTCTTATTTATTTTTAGCAGTCATACTTGTGTGGACAGGGCTTGGTTATAAATGTATTACTTTCTGCAGTCACAGACAGACAAGCTAGAAAGACACTGACCAAAATCAGACACAGGAATCACTGACATGAGCAGCCTGTGTGAGCCTCAGAATGCACTGTTTGGAAAGTTTTTAATTATGCTGTTTCTTTCTGAATTCCTTTGCACAGTCTTTTGAATGTAAGGGGTAAAGAAAAGCACACAGCCTCGGGGGGTAGGGGAAGTGCCTGACCTCCTGCCATTGCTTCCCTGGGTCTGAGGAACAGGTCTTTGTACCACTTCAAAAGGTATTGTAAAGTGCAACTCTCTCCCACCACTGAAGCCCAGACTCATCCATGAACTTGGTTGTGCTCTGGCCCCTATGGCACTGACCTCCAGACTGCAGGAATTGGCGTCGTGTGGTTTCCCAGGACCCTTCCTCTGCATCCGGCTGTACATCACATCTTTCTGGCAGCTCCTCAGTCTGGGGTTTGTATCTCTAATACATAATGTCTCTATGGATAGGAGTCTGGAGAGCAAGGTCCGTTTGTGAAATGCTGCCCCCTACCCCACACATAACATTTGAATGGGAAGTATTCTCAGCACTGACCCTAAGAATATTCAAGATTCAGTGAATAGAAATCTTCCTGAATGCACTCATTTATTCATTCATTAAACAAAGAATTATTAAGTGCCTTTTGTGTGTCAGATACTGTTATAGATGCTGGGAATGAAGCAGTGAATAAAAAGACCCAAAATCCCTGCCGTCAAGGTGCTAAAATTTCAGTGGTGGAAGGTGCCAATGAGCAGATACATAAGTAAAATAGATGGTGAGCCGGAGGAAAAGAGTGCTGGAGAGGAAAGTGAAGCAGAGATGGGGGTAGAGACTGCCCTGGGTGAGCGGATGTCATTTTATGTTGTCATAAAAAATGTCTGAGAGGGTAACATTTGAAGAAAGACTTGAAGGAGGTGAGGACTCGAATGAGTGGATAACAGGGTTTGGGGGAAAAGTTCTAGCAAATGCGAAGTCCTTGATGCTGGAGTGTGGCTGGAAGACTCATCATCAGCAGGGAACCCAAAGTGCTCAAATAAAAGGGGATGAGGAGTGTAGTGAGTGGGATGGGCTGAGAAGAAGGGGTTAATGGGAAAAGGGAGAAAGCAGACTGTGTATATAGGGTCTTTTAGGCCACTGTAAGGATATAGAGTTTTCTCTAAGATGAGAAACCATAAAGAGGTGTGGATCAGAGGGAGGAAATAGTTTGACTTATGTTTATAGTCCCTCTGGCTGCTACTGAGATGAGTTTGCTGGGGGACAAAGGCAGAAATAGGTAGAGAGCAGTGGTGGCTGGGACAAAGGTGGCAGCAGATGAGCAGAAAGAATTGCCTGAATTCTGGATAACTTTTGAAGTTAGAGCCAATAGGTCTAATGAATTGAATATTCAATGTGATAAAATGTTCGAGTCAAAGATAACCCCCGAGTTTTCATACCTGAGCAGCTATAAGTATGGAATTGCTCTTTCCTGACTTGGAGAAGATGGTGCAGAAAGAGCAGGTTTGGGATGGGTGACATAGAAAGTTCTCTTTTGGGCATGGTGGGTGTGAGGTGCCTGTTAGACATCCAAGTGGCCATGAGAGTTAGGAGCTTGGAGTTCAAGGAATTCAGAGTTCAAGGGAGAATTCTGGGCTGTTTGGAGTTCAAGGGAGAATTCTGGGCTGGAGATAGATATCTGGCAGTTGGCAGAGAACAGATGGCATTTGAAATTGGAGTGGACCCAACTGGCAGACTTGGTTCATTGGGCTGCTCAGTGTTTCAAAAAACGGAATTTGTGTGCCGTTAGATGGAGCATGTAACCTCTGATATTCTACACTCACCATCACGATATTCTAGACTCACCACCACTCTCTTTTGCTTTATATCTGTCCTGCTTCACTTGTATATGACGTCTGTGGTTCCCTGTAAGCTCCTCAAGAGCAAGGATCTTGCTCTTTATGGTTCAGTGATGTGTATTCTTGGCATGGAGTCAATTCTCAGTAAATGTCTGGCAAACAGATGAATGATTTCTGGTACAGAAAATTGAAAGTGCTCAACAAAGGTTAAAGGAAAGTCAGCTCCTAGGAGTATGCTGAAAGACTAGAAAGTGAGGCAGGAAGCAGACTTGGAAGAAAGAAATATCTCAGAATAGACCTTTCCCTGCTAGGCAGACCTAGGGGAAGGAAAACTTGGTTGTCAACACAAGTGATTCAAGAGAGGGGAATTGACAAAGGCAATTAAACACAGGCAAAGAACTAGAGATCAGGATCAGTCTGGGTCAACATGGCGGTACAAATTTGTTGGCATCACCAACTGGCTCTCCCCAGCCAGGCTTTCTCCAGTTGCAACTCAGTCACACCCTCCATGTTCTTGTAACCAAACTGAGGACCACTCCACATTCCACAAAGGCACCAAGTTCTTTCATGCCTCCTTGGTTCTGACTGTGCTCTTCTCCTTGCCCTTCCTCTAACTGCTCAACCTGTGGATTCCCACTCACTATACAAAGCTTCCACTGAGAGTCTTGATTCTGTGACAACATCTCCCATCATTGCTTTATGCAAACTTTAGAATCTATTATATGGTGTTGCGCAGAGTTGACTTCAGGTCAGAATCCATCATTTGGCTCATGTATGCCAAAGTATACACAGTATACTGTGCACAGGCAGTAGCACAATGCCTGTGTAAGAACTAGCAAACGTGTGTTGAATTTGATGTAGTACAGGACCTAGAAACAGAGGGCTGACAAATAAGAAAGGGTCAGTCTTTCATGGGAATGTGCTATATCCAAAGGGAACCGATATTTACTCACTAGGAAAGGCAGCATTGGGCCGGCCCCGTGGCTTAGCGGTTAAGTGCGTGCGCTCTGCTCCTGGCGGCCCAGGTTCGGGTCTGGGTGCACACCGACGCACCGCTTCTCCGGCCATGCCGAGGCCGCGTCCCACGTACAGCAACTAGAAGGATGTGCAACTATGACATACAACTATCTACTGGGGCTTTGGGGGAAAAAAAAAAGGAGGAGCATTGGCAAAAGATGCTGGCTCAGAGCTGGTCTTCCTCAGCAAAAAGAGGAGGATTAGCATGGATGTTAGCTCAGGGCTGATCTTCCTCACAAAAAAATAAATAAATAAATAAAACTGTAAAAAAAAAAAAAGAAAGAAAGGCAGCATTTACACCCTGCAGAGAGCAGTCCATGAATCCCTTGACATGATGGATGATACGTCACCCAAGACCAATTATTTCCTGCTCCCATGTTTGGTGTGGTTTTGTTTTTGAATTTCATGTTCATAAAGCAATCTTTCTGTTATTAATTGAACTTCTCATGCCTGACACTATAAAATGATCATCTTTGAGGATAAATATATACTCAAAAAATATACTCTCCATTTCTAAAAGGTATTTAAGGCATTTGAGTTATGGTTTAAAAATTAGCTTTCTGGTTTTGCTTAGTGTAGTAGAGTTCACCAGAGTCTACTGATGTTTGGCAAATGAATAAAATGTGCTGTACCAGCAAAATTAAGAACATAACCTGAAAAAGAAATGAGGAAAAAAAGAGTAAGAAAGTTCTGAAATTCAATTAATGAGACAACATATTGCATGCCTCCCCTGTAGGTTACAAGTTTCAGGGGATTCAAAATAAATATAGGATGCTCAAGATTTTTATAATCTAATTCAGAACATTAAGACTGATGGATACGGAATAGTAGGTCAGACTATAGGGGGTGTGTTACCAAAGAGACATGTGAGAGTAGTTCAGAAATTAGATATTATTGTTATGTGCACTTCAGAGACTACGAAACGGTCACTTAGAGAGACTGGGTAAAATGCACAAGCTCAAAGGGAGAGTCAATGGCAGACGTGAAATTTAAACCCAGATCTGCCTCCAGGCTATATGCTCTTAACCATTCTAGTTCCCTGAGGAAATTCCATATTCCAGGCACTTTAGTTACCCATCATGTTTCTACATATGACTTTCTGTGGTTTTAACCATTCCAGAGCATAGAGAATGATAGAGACTACCTGTATGTATTATATGGAGCAAACCTGCACTCACAAAAACAGACAAATAAAAACGATCTTATTTATGAAAAGCAAAGATTCTAGTTAAAATAGTAGCAAACCAAATGCAGCAGTTTATAAAATGAGGAGCACAATGTATACTAGAGGCATGCTCATAAAGTCGGCAACCCTGACCTTCACCAGGGGTGTTCAACCCTGTCCTGGAGGGCCTACCAACACTTTCTAAAAGAGGTGTAATAGGAAAAATACAAAACCCTCACTATTTACACTTAATTTTCTCACATACTTAGGAGAGTCAAAAGAATCAGCTGAAAAAAATTTTAGTAACCACCCCTCCCCCCACAAAAAATCAGTTTAATGCCAGGTTACATGATATACACCAAAAATCAGTAGCTTTTCTATATGTTGGCAAAAGCACAACATAATGCACAACATTATTGGATAGGAGTGGGGGTGAAATTCACCATGGTATCAAATTATAAAAAGTCCAGAAACAGATTTAACAGAAAAGGCAAAAGAAATATAAAAACAAAATTCTAAAATTTCACTGAAGGAGTGAAAACAAAAAGGAAACCTTTTAAGAAATTGAAAAAAAGTCATATTCTGAGATGAGAAGAGAGAGTATTTTTAAAATGCCACTTCTCACCAGAATATATATATCTTCAATGCAATCCCCCCCAAATCTATTTGGATCCTTTCTTTACTTGAAAAATCAAATCTAGATTCACCTGAAAGAATTTCTGCATAAAACCAGGAAACTCAGTTTTGAAAAAGAAGACCTATCCATTATCAAAATATACTCAAAAAAGACAAAATTCAAATAGGTTGTTACTAGTACAGATATAGAGAAACATATCCATTGGGACATAATTATGTGTCCAGAAGAACCCATAGAATATAAGCATTTAGGTAAATAATATTTTTTAGTGAACACTAGGTGTTCGGAATGTTATATGCTTATTTTGGAAAGAAAAAATGGGTCCCCGTCTCATATTACACTAAAAATATATCCCAGTTAGATTGATTGACATTTGAAACAAACATAACCCCAAACTAGAAAACAAATAACTATGAAAGTAGTTGAAGAAACACAAGGCCATTATTTTTATTTTATAATCTTGTATTGAGGAAGGTCTTCCTAAACAAGATGCAAAAGGCAGAAGTTATGAATGAGTAAATCAAATTAAAATTTCAGTAAGTACAAGGATGCCATAAACAATTTAAAATACAAAAGAAGGCTGTGAAAAATTTCTGCAAAGTATATAATTAATGAGGAGTTAATAAAAATAATATAAGAAGAAGCCCACTCAATCAAGAAGAAAGAGACAAATGCCCAATAGAAAAATGGTCAAAATATATAAGCAGGCAATTCACTAAAGGAGAAGAAATAGAAATTGCTTACAGATAGAAGGAAACATGCTCAATCTCAGTAGTGATCAGGAAAATACAAATTTATATAAGAATGAGATATTATTGATTGATAATATCCAGTGTCATCTGCATGGCAGAGGATGGGACACTGTCGAACACAATATAGGTTTAAGTTGGCAAAACACTTGAGGAAATCGATTTGTCAGCAACTACCGCAACATAAAGTGGGTATACTGTTTGATCTAGAAATTCCTTTCCCAGGATGGAAGGGAAGAAGGTAGGAAGAAACAAAGGGAGGACGGAAGGGAGGGAGGGACGAAGAAAGAGAGAGACAAAGGGAAGGAGAGAAGGAAGGAAGGAGAGGGGAGAGGGTGGGAGGGTAGAGAAGATGTGGAGGAGGAGGAGGGAGGAAGAAGGAGGAAGAGGAGGTGATGAAGGACAGACTGAGAAAAAAGCAATTCAACAATTATCTCCAGTGATACCAAAACTAAATTGTCTTCATAGTATTATGACAATCTGAAACTATCCTTTTTTCATCCCTAACTTCAGAAAATCTTACCAAGGGTGTGTACCAAATAATTTAAAATTTAGTATAAATAACCAACCACTGATTAGCTATCTTTTTCATACATACCGGTTGCTTATTAATAGTTCTAAATCTTGTTTATAATCCCCATAGTTCATTTGGAAGCAGCTGACATACATAGTAATAACCTAAAGCTTTGGACAATATGTGAAATTGCTCAATTATTTTAATGTCCATACTTATGTTCACATGAAAACAATTTTTTACTTGGTTTAGTGAAAATATGAAACCAGTTAAATATTTTTATTCACTTATATGTTAATAAGATTTTATTTTCTTTATTGAAACATCCATTACTGAACATGGAATAAAGGAGGAATAAATTGTCATATCAAAAATAATTTAAAATAGATAAACTGAGACAAAACATTTATTTGAATTTCTTCTTACCTATACTATTAGTTTTTATTTTGTAAAATTTAAAACTAGGTTTCTCCTGCTTGTTCTGTATTTTAGAGTTTAACTTTCTAACACATGCACACAGACACAGTTATTTTTAAACAATGGAAATTTTCAGTATAATGTTTTCGTCTTTTTTCAGAAAAAAACTATGTTTACTGTAACTTAATCTGACTATACGGTCATTTCTTATAACCTTTTCATTCCTACCGCATATGATCTCAAAAGCTAGTTATCTCAGAAAATACTCACCTGCTCAGTATTTCTTAAATTTCAGTCAATTTTCTTGGCTATCTTTGAAGCATCCATTATTTATATAATTTTTTAAACGTCTTTAAGATATTCTGCCATTTTACAGTTAGCCTACTTTTAAACAACACTATCCACAAAATTATGGATCTGACATGCTATTTATGTTTTTTAAATACTCACTGAAATAAATGTATAACTGTTAAGATGAAAGTCTTCACCTGCAACCATCCCATAAGGCACCACCTCACTCTCTCTGCTTAAAAAGCGCTGAGATGTATTTCTATTTCATGAAGTCAGTAAAGAACACACTAACCAAAAACATAATTTCATTACATATTTTAAAGTTTTCAAAATTGCCATTGATTTGACCTTTTCCATATGTGACTTGAACTTCTTAAGCAGCTTAGCTATAAATACGCTAACCTGTGAATTTAAAAAATATTTTTAAATTACCATACAATAAAATTGGTATTTGTTTCTTGTGGTCTATAGTTTTGTGAATTTTCACATATATATAGATTCATGTGACTAGTAGGATAATCAGGGTACAGAACAGTTCCATCACCCTAAAAATGTCCCTCATGCAATTCTTTTAGACACTCCCTCCCCCACCCTTAGCCCCTGATAGTCAGTGATCTGTTTTCCGTCTTTATGACTTTGTCTTTGGAGAACATCATGGATTTTCTCACTCAGCAAATGTCTTTGGATTCCTTGAAGTTGTTGCATATATCTATAATTTGTTCTTTTTTACTGCTGGGTAGTATTCAATGGTATGGATATACCAAAGTTAGTTTCAGCATTCACCTGTTGAAAGACATTTGGGTTGTTTTCAGCTTTTGACTATCACAAATAAAGTTAGTATGAACACTCATATGAAATTTTGGTATGAACCTAAGTTTTCATTTCTCTGGGGTAAATACTCAAAAGTTTGATTCTCAGCCATATGGTACGTATATATTTAACTTGACAAGAAACTGCCAAACAGTTTTCCAGAGTCTGTAGCATTTTGCATTCCTTCCTGCAACGTTCCAGTCCCTCCACATTCTCACCAGAACCTGGTATTGTCAGGGGTTTTGTTTGTTTGTTATTAAATTTTAGCCATTCTGATAAGTTTGCAGTGATATCTCATTATGGTTTTCATTTGCATCCCCCGAAGTTTAATGATGTTGAACATCTTTCCAAGTGCTTATCTGCCATCCTTATATCCTCCTTAGTGAGGTGTCTGTTTAACTCCTCTGTATACTCTTTCATTTTAAACTACAGAGATACTTCTTCATCATCATTTTTCTAGATAAAATCTATAGGCTATAAAAATATCACTGGATTAGGCAATCCATTTGAATTGCTTATGCTGTCAACTCATTTTTCTTTTATAAATTCAATACATGTGCTCTGAAAATCATTGAATAAGAATAAACATGCGAATAGAGGAGGTTTTCAACACACAGTTTTACTTCCTTGGAGTGAAATGAAAACAGAATGAGTTGGGAGATACATTCCGGATAATGTAACCAAATATGCGAAGAACAAGGTTCATGAGTAACAGCTGCCCACATAACTTTTACATTTACATGCATTTTCTCTCTATGCTTGCTCACTGAGGTGTCCTAACACACATTCGATTGTTATTCATTTGATTTATAGTTTTTTTTTAAAACTAGATTTGTTATTAGGAAAGCATTTTTGTCATCTGCAGGCACAGCTGTACGTGAAATGACAACTTAGTGAATGCATACGAGGCAGTCTCTGCAAATTTTGTTCTAGGTTTATTGTGTTTATTCCAATGCCTCCTGGCTCTACCTGCTCTAGTAATGGCTCTGATTCATATTCTAGAAAGCGCTTTCCAGCCAGCCCAGTATCAACCCCAGCCCACAGTGAAGGTGCATAAAGTCCCTGATGCGAATTCCTGCTAGTGGTGGTGCAAGCAAATCTCAAAATAAAGCAAAATTTAACTTCTACTTAGAGTTTCCTGTTCTATCTTTATTGTGTTCACATTCGACGTATTGCTATACAGAGCTTGCAAAAGCATCTTTTAAAATCTCCGGTCTATGAGATTTTCAAATTTTCCGCATGAAAAAATAATGATGGATGCATTTTTGAAGCCAGATATTAACAGTCAAAGAATGGGAAAATGGTTCACAATTGTGTTTTACCTATTCAAAATGAAATACATTTTGAGAAATATGTTGAGTTTTATCCTTTATTTGCTATTTATAAAACAGAAACACTAAAACAAAATATAGATTTAGCTTCCACAGCTTCCATTTCTTCCGTAGTTTTTGAAATTAAATGCACATTTATCACACATTTACTCTGGGAAAATAAGATCCACAAATGCCAGACAAATTTAATGAGGACTACTTAAATATCTCAAGCCTTTTCATTTTGAGTTTTATACTCCAATTTTTGTGACAACAAATGCTGGCTTTAAGAAACAAAATAGAACATATGCGTGTACGGACACATACACTTCATGTTTTAATTTTGTTTTTTCATTGCTTAGATAACCTGCAGCCTCACACTCTTTAATGTTAATAAATACATCAGGATGCATGAACACAGTTAACCATAAGCCTTGAATAATTTCTAGGAAATGCCCTCCTTGAAATAAAATATGTAAAAGAACACATTAGAATAAAAACACGAGAGACTGCTTATGATGGAAACTGTAACCGTTGTTAAGAAATCAAAAAATAAGATGAATGTGACTATTAATTTCCAGATTTTTGGAAAGGTAGAAAGAATGAATTTTTAGAAGGCCTGAAGCTTTTTAAATTCCATGGTACTACAAAATTCTGATGATGATTACTGCCTAGGACCCACCTGTCCTGATACTATGCTGCTTCTGTAGTGGTACATGGCAACCTCCAGGTTCTCTTGGGAGAGGTCGCCAGTTTCATGGTAATGGCAGGATTTGGAATGTGTAATGTGATGGATCATTTATTATAACAAGTGCAAACAGTTAAATAGCACTTACTGGGCACCAGGCACTATTCTAAGTGCTTTCTGCATATTATCTCAATCAATCCTCTCAACCACACTAGGAGGTGGGCACATTATTCATACTGTCCCCAATTTATGGATGTACAAACTAAAGCATGGAGAAGTTAAGTAGTTTATTCAGGTTCCCAGAGCTAGGAAGAGGCAGAGCTGGGATTCCAACCCAGGCAGTCTGGCTCCAGAGTCCACAGTCTTAACCCTACCCTCTTTACTAGGAAGACAGAAATGCAGAACACCCTCCTAAGAATAACAGATGCTGCTTCTACAGTGGATGCTCTGGAAAGACTGAAACCTCTCTCGAACCATCACTACATTAACACCCTCCTCTTAGCAAGCGCTCTGGTTCCCTGTCAGAGTGCGGGACCCTTGAAGCAGTTGCTGATGCCAAAATGGAAAGATGCTAAAGTGACAAGTCTGATTTCCAAGCAGTTACCCACCCAGTCAGTGTTTTAAATAACATATTTCAGACAGAATCCAGTGACTCAGCAACTACTTGTGACGCATTCTTTCTAATTACCGTTGAACATTTGGTTCTCTCTAGACACTCTGCTGTCACTAAAGCACTGCTATTTCATGCATGAAAACTTGCTTAGCAAAAATATTTTCAAAAAGAACAAGGACAGCTGTCAAAAATGATCATAACCTTTGCAATGTGAGGAATCATGAAATAAGCTGTTGGGTATCTTTAGGTGTAAAATAGAAACCGGGTATAGCACTTAGATATTCACCTCAAATCTCCTAACACATAATACTATCTTGCACACATCCATATATTGCTTTACAATGTTAGCAAAACATGCTTGCCAGGGTTATTTCACATGATCCCTACAACCACCATGTAGGGTAGATAAATAGGTATTTTTACTTGCTTTTTCTCAGAAAAGGCCTTCAAGGCTTGAAGAGCTTTAAACAATCTAGTCTTACTACAATGTGGTGAACCAGCTTCTAGACTAGTGTTCTTCTCTTTACAGAATGCTGTCCATTCTTCACTGCTTGATGTCTTGGTGCTAGGCAAGTTTTATTCAATGGTGTGGGTGTGTCTTACACATAGTGATAAGTATGTGTAAATACCAGAAAATATAAATATGTACATATACATATGCCTATATATATGCTTTCTGTAAATTGATTTTCAGATATCTATACCTATATCTATGTCTACAGATTTATCTATATCTATACCTATATGTATGTCCATAGATCTATATCTATGTCTATAGATCTATACCTATATCTATACTTTCTCTCTTTCTCCTACCAGCCTTTTATTGGCTAAAAAAGGAAATGGACTAATATAAAATATAGTAAAATAATATGATCTATATTTTTTTATTCATACAATTATTATTACAATTATTGGGTTTGAATTAATGACCTCCTTGGCTTTGAACCATTTGCTTAGATGATCGCATCGTGACTTGCCATTGGGAAAACAAAAGGATTGGGTTAAGGCATTGGACTACTTCAGTGCCTTTCAACCTGAGGTCTGCAGAGTTTCAAGTCCCCAGGTTTCCAGTCTCAGGGTGACTAGGTGAAGGGGAAGGAAGTGAGACTCTAGGCTCCACACCCACTAAGCAACAAAACTCTACGTCTCTGGGTTGATTTATAGATGGGACTTCTAGAAATTTGTGATCAAAACATATGTGAAAATCTCTGTTCTTTAAAGCCCCTTACAGTTGTACATTTGTGTCATTTAATTCCTTTAAAAGACACATTGATGTTAAAATTATGGCTCGTTTGTAGAGAATGGCATCTTCACTCTCTATACATCTGTGCAAAACACAAAAAAGTCTCATATTGCTGCTTTAATGGAGCTGACAAGCTAATTGTCTAGAAGTCATTTACACCTATCTATAATTTATATATCAAAGCGAGACTCTGACAGGAGCTGTTGCCTTACCTAGCTTAATTTAGGTTAACTATAAGTGCTCAATAGTAATGAATTTCCATTAAACAGAATGCTAATTAATCTTCAAACTTTATTTTATCTGAATCAATGAAGTTTTACATAACGTTATTTCAGAAGAGCAAACTATTATTTTAAGAAAAATTTTGAATCTGACTTTGCTAATTTTCTGTATAAGACTTTAGTGTATGAAAAACGTTAAGAATCTGAAAAAGGTTAATCTAGGATAAATGTAGATTTGTGGTCAGGATAATTTAGAATCATGAATGTCTGAATTATTTTTAAAAAACAATTTTAAAAACTTAATATTAAAGGGGTGTCGGGCCGGCTCCGTGGCTTAGTGGTTAAGTGCGTGCGCTCTGATGCTGACGGCCCGGGTTCGGATCCCGGGCGCGCCCCGAGGCACCACTTCTCCGTCCAACGTGAGGCCGAGACCCACGTACAGCAACTAGAAGGATGTGAACCTATGACATACAACTATCTACTGGGGCTTTGGGGGGAAAAAAAATGAATAAATAAAATCTTTAAAAAAAATATTAAAGGGGTGTCAAATATCACTGTGATTAAAAACTTTTTATGAAAAAATTTGGTAGAAACTGTGCTTAAGGAAAAATATTTAGATTTCAAGGATTGTTTATTCAATGTCCATCCCTCAGGAATAAAAGATATATTTGTGGTCCTTAGGAATATACTAGTTTTCACAATATCCTAACAAGTAAGATTCTAAACCTTCCAGTGGATAATCAATACAGTCATCTCTAATGACTAGGTAACTCCATGAGCATTTTCTGACTCTGAAGACGGAGTGGGTTTGTTGCTACATCATCAAATGCGATGGACCATTTGGCTAAAGAGAAGGACAAGTCTTCATTGGAAGTAAACATTTTTTGAAGCTCAATTTTATCAGTAGTTATTACTGGGTTCATTTTATTTGTAAAGGAAGGGAGCTTTCTGATCTATAAATGCCTATAATAACACGGCTCATTGTTTTTGAAAAAAATGTTGACATAAACATAATTTTCAAAGAGGTGCTGCCTCCTGTTGGTTGCTCTCCCGTGAAGCATACACTCATTCCTGAAAGCTTGCCAAGTCACGAGAAACACTCAATGAAAGGCCTGTGAACATTTCAGTACCATAAGCGATTCCATTATGCCAGTATTTCTTATTTAGGTGGTTCCCACTATTTTTGATAGGTTTCAGAGAGACTCTTTGATATGAAGTAAGTTTCCAAATGTTAATATAGCAGTAGGAAAGATCCATTTCAGAAATGGAGAAATGTTCCATGTTTTATTGAGGTCAGGCATATCAATGCTATGTCTATAATACCAATCGAGGCAATAAAAAGTAATTTTTATTGTACTGAACAAAAGACCAGAAAAGATCACTTGCACTTTCTGTTCTCAGCATTCCATTTAGACTCCATGTCCCATTTCATCACTGATTATTTCTTATATTTGTGAACATCTTTTTACTAATCCCACTTTCTAAATATAGTAGAGATCAAGTCTCTCTTCTCTGCTTTTTTAATAAGTTCTTTAAAATTTCTTTCATTCCTAAGGAATTAATTTGCCTTAGGATTGGAGAAACAGTTGCCCCTAAGGAAATAATTTACCCACTCTAGTCACTGCAGTTGCTGTCTGATCAATAATTATAATAAGAACGGGTCTTACGATTTTTTAACGACTTCATTTAACTTACTCTGACTTGAAATTGGAAATCTTTTTCGAGTCAAATGATTATCTTTATTATTTATCAAAATACTATAACAAATTGAAATATTAATTGTGGTATACTAAATGCCAATTATTTCACTTTAAAAACTGGACAGTTGGGCCCGGCCCTGTGGCCGAGTGGTTCAAGTTCAACATGCTCCGTTTTGGCAGCCCAAGTTTGCAGGTTCAGATCCCGGGCACGGACCTACTCCACTCATCAGCCATGCTGTGGAGGCATCCCACATACAAAAAATAGAGGAAGACTGCACAGATGTTAGCTCAGGGCTAATCTTCCTCAAGAAAATAACAACAAATGGACAGTTGTCTTAAGGATTATTCAGCAGCATTCATGATATTTACAGTATTTTTTCAATCTCATTAAAATAATTACTTATTCAAATCAATGACTTCGTATGCCAAAGATTTAAAGAGTTTCCTAAATTCACCTGCAGCCTAAAGAAATAGTTCAACCATGTGAGGCACAGGCTAATTCCAAAGGACTCAAGGACGCTGAGATTTAATCCAGTTTTTTCATACCAGCATTAACGCTGGACTGCCCTTCAGTGTACAGCCCAGATGTAGGCTGAGATCATCACTGCCCCTGGAGGTCTGCAAGGAGTGCTTTGCATCCTTTTATTGCACTTGGGTGGGTGGACGCCCAAGGCATTCCCTGGATATTGAGCATTCCAGGAGTCAGGGCAGAGCTTACGGCCCTGGTCCCACTCCCTCTTGGACTTCCGTGTTCATGCTGCCGCCTCTCTCCCACCCCTCGCAGACCAAGGCATGAAGATCAAACCTTAAGTGACTTTTGCAACAGAAACTCACCCAAATTCTGACTCCAGCAGCCCTTGCTGGGGCCTGAGGAGGGTAAGGACACACAGACCCCATTCCCCACCTCCTTCTCTGCGCCCCAAGGCCCACACACCTACTCCATGGCCCCTCAACCCAGCGGCCTCAAAGATGCTTCTCCCCCGAGAGGAACTGTGCGGCCAGCGGTGTCTCAGGTCATTTCCTACGATATTATTACAATTCCTGTCCTCTCCTCAGCCCATATCCTGCCTCATGGCTCTTCCTTATTAATTCACTTACTCAGCATCCTCCATCATGTTATTCTGAATTGAGAGTGCTATATTAAATGATCCTCTAAATGCCTCTCCGTTTGTCTCTCCTCACCTGGTTAAAGTAGCCATGTGGATATTCTGCCACGGCTATTTTTAAAGTTTATTTATCTATTGTTGTTCTCATAAGGCATGAAAAAACAGTGGGACCATGAAAGCATGTGTGTGAACCTCAGGACCATCAGGAATGAATATGTTTCAGAAGGACCAAGCCAGATGCAACTGTCTTAATTCTCTGTCAGGCACATACTGGGCACCCCAGGTTATCAAAGATTCATGGTCAGAACTGTCACACTGAGAACACATTTGGTTTTCATCCGAGGCATGATTCAGGTCATCAACGTTTTATTGTAAGATTTCTTCACGGGGCTAGTACAATTACAGCTGTTCTTTAGGCACATGAGGCAGAAAACAGGGCTGCCCTGGGGAAGCAGCCACGAATTATGTTGCATTCCATCAGAAAATGCTTTCTGGGTTTTCAGAGCCCCTCCCCACGTTCTAAGTTAGGAACTTGGATGAAATACTACGCAAGTACATGATAAACTTGGGAGAGGTCCATGTAATCTGAGGTGACACAGAATTCCCTCATTATCATCAGTAAAGGGAACTCACCATGAACAGAAGCCTGTTTATGTCCTATATTTTCAGCCAGTTGTGTTGAATTCCAAATTCATTTTCCCATGGAAACAGTGTTATACATGACCATCAGTTCCACGTTCCGCTCATAACATTGCTTTACTGTAGTATCTAAGCACACTATGTGGACTATACTAAGCAGAAAGCGTGCAAGGGCTCTGAAGTGCTGGCGACTCAGTAAGAAAGTGGGACAGGCTCCACCCTCGGGGGAGGAAGAAGAGGCACCCCCATCCTGGATTCTGGAATTGTCACTGCCCCTAGAATGGCCCAGGAACTCTGTGTCCACTATCTCACCCCTCCTTAAACACGTGGTCAGAGGGAAGGAGTACATGGGTAGTGAACACAGCACAGAGAGGTGAAGTCCTTGGGGAAGGACAGAGGCCTAGTTAACCATGACAGCTGGGGCTCCAACTCATCCTTGTGTGTCTGTGCATCTCCAAACTTACAAACTCAGTACATTTGAAAACAAGAAATTCTCCCTCCAGGGTTCCAATTGCTTTCACTCATTCATTCACAGCTATCTTTTTGAACATGAGGCTGGGTGCTTCCAATGCAAAGGGGAACAAAGATGTCACTTCCACATCAATGGTACTTTTGGTCTAATGTGAAAGGTGGATGTGATCACATAAAGAACTATGTAAACTGAAATCATGAAGGGATATGAAGATAGGGTGCTCTGAGCATAATAGGGGCTATAGTAGATTAAGTGGTCAGTCAAGACCACTTTGGGAGTGACACTTACACCGAGACAGGAAGGATAAGTAGACATCGATGAGGCAAAGAATTATAGGTAGAGGGGAAAGTATGTGCAAAGACCCTGAGGCACAAAAGAGCTTGGTGCATTTTAAAGAACTGGAAGTCCTGCTGGAGGTAGAGAGTGAGGGAAGAGTGGCAAGGGGAGAGTTTGTACAAACAGGCAGGGGTGAGATAAGGAATATCTTGAAAGAGCAGAAGAATTTTACATTAGGAAATAAAAGGTGACCCACATTGGATCCAAGGCTTTATTTATTGGACATTGTTTTATATGTGTGAGTCACCAGTAAATCTAGCATTTTTAAGTCAGAAATTACCCATAAATTGAGCAAGAAAAATTAATTGCATCCTTGTGTAGTACTGTATTGAAATGGTTTTGTGATAAATTGGATTATCTTTCTGCAAATCTGTACTCCTCCTCTCCCCACTGTGGTGGAATAGGCTTCTGTGCCACACTCACTTTGGGCTTGATCAAGTGACTTGATTCAGCCAATAGGATGGGAGAGTATGTGATGTGAGCATCAGAGGGTGTGGCAATCCACTGAGAAAAGTACATGCACCTTCATCCTGGGCCCAGACAGACCACAAGTCAAACTGATCTGAACCTTGTCTGCAGCCTGGAGGCAGTCCAGCCAGCAAACTATACAAACCAGGGCCCTCCAGCCAAGAACTGACAAACCCTGGTTCATAAACTGATGTGCACAACTGTGAGTGTGCGAATAAATGTTTGGCATTACCGGTCACTGAGTTTTGGGGTGGTTTATTCCTCAATTTTGTTGCAGAAATAGCTAACATTAACATTAAAAATTGCTCTCATTACCCGCCCCCTCAACATACATGCACTTATGCACTTGCAAACACATATGCACACATACAGACACACACATATTTGCTCTGCTCTGGCTCATTGCAGGCTTGACAACAGCAGGAAGAAACAGGAAAGTAATGGCCAGGAGCCCAGGCAGCATACGAACCATCATCAAGTTTCCTGGAGAGGATGGCTAGCTAGGCCACGACTATGTAATTGAATTGAATTAAACCAGTCTGCTACTACTGACTGCACTGCTCTAGGCTTCATTATAAGCCCATTATACAGAACAGTTCAGATTTTCTGTGAAATTATTTCACTCAAAAAAAAAAGGTCAGATATCAGTAAAATGCAACGGCAAAAAAGAACTGCACTGAGCAGCCAGCTTCCAGCTTAGGCAAATCTCCGTCTTTTCTAGCACGTTTCTTTATAGCCAATAAGATGCTGGCGCTTAAAGCTATTTCATTGCTCCCTTGTGTATAGCTGGGGGATTTTTATGTTGCTTTAATGCTTCCCACTTCTTAAGGGTTCTTTTTTTTGAAGCTGATCTTTTAACAGTGAGGTTTTACTGCACAGACTCCGGGATGACATTGGAAGGCATCTAAAAGAGAGAAAATTGCATTGATATATTTGGCCATTGTGTTAATGGCTGGAGTCTAAGATCTAGATGTGATTTTTTAAAAATGTATCTGATGGCTCTTAAACATTCTCATATCCTAAGAATTTAAATACATTAAAACGCAGAGTTCATGAAATCTAGAGTCCTTTGCACTGTGCAGGGAGTTCTTAAAATAGGACAATTAAATTTCTTGTTCTTAGATATATGGGTTTATAAAATTTTAAAGCTGAAATAAGGTTCAGAACTCCTGTAATCTAGTATAACCAACTTTGTGGGTCATGAGTGCCTTTAAGGATCTAGTGAAACCTATGAAATACCTCCCCAGGAAAAATTCCCAAACAAAATTTGGTATATACACAGAGGGAGTTCAGATCATTCTGAATCTCATCTACGGACCCCTTATGAGTTCTTGGTCTCCTGAATAAGAGCTCTGATCTTGTCCATATTCTAAAGGAGAATCATTTTTCCTGTCCTATGTATCTAATTCTCCATTGCCCTGCAGGCTCAGTGGCAGCCGAAAGCAACGCGAGAGGCCAGACTAACTGCAGGATTACTGTTTATCAACTTGCTTCTGGTTTATTTCAAACATCCATAAGTATTTAGAGAGAAGTGTACTGAACTTCAATATATCCGTCACCCAGCTTTCAATAATTGTCAACATTTTGGCCACCCTGTTTCATCTATTCCTCCTCCCTCACTTTTTCAGCTGAAATATTTTAAAACAAATCCAAGACCTCCTATTATTTCACCCATGAAAGCTGCAATGTGCATTCCTAAATGATAAGGATATGTCATTATCCCAATTAGTAGAAATTCCCAGGCCAATTCATAAAAATCTCTCAAATCATCTACCAAATTCATATTAAAATTTCTCTTGTCTTGAAGATTTTAACAGTTGGTTTGTTCAAATCAAGATCCAAATAAAACCATTTGTATATTTAACTTGCTTGTTATATCTCTTAAGTCTCTTCTATTTAATAGTCCCTTCCTGAATTCTCCTTTTATTGATTTCTTTTAAAAAGGAGTTTTTATTTTTTTCTAGAAGAAAAAAAATCTCCTACATTCTGGGTTTGGTCAATAACTTCCTTGTACTATCATTGAATTTCTTCTTCCATCCTATCACGCCCTAAAATCTGGGAATTAGAGATAGGTGATCTTTAGTTTTCACTCTATTACATTTGATGTAAAAAGGGAGAAAGAGTCTATGAGAATCCCCTCTGTCCATGGAGAGTGAGATCAATGGAAGACAAATTTTATCTTTCAATCCGAACTTCCCTCAGCTCTTCTGTAACATGAGTTCTTTCATTATTTTGCTGATTTCTTTCTCTTCTAAGGAACCGGCATTTCTTGACAAAGGGAGTCTCCTTTTCCTGTATATATTCCTATTCTGAAGAGTAGGTAGGCTGTAATAAAGTATATTCCAAACCTTACTCTGAGACAGTACCCATGGAAGCATCTGGTGTAATCTCTAGCAAATGGCAAGGTCTTAAATGTTGGTTGAAGCTGAATTGAAATAAATCTCATTCACTCACTCAAAATAATTGTATATCAGTTATTAAAATAAATAATCGGTTTCTGGATTGAAGTAAACTCATCACAATATAAACTAAGATATTCTCTGCATTGGCAATGGTGTATGAATACTCCATCTTATTCGTTGTCACAGACAGTGTCAACTTTTAGAGAATTTTCTGCTTATCTGGTACCCCAAAACTGATCATCAAAAACAAACAAACAACAACAAAAATACCCAGTCAAAAGACTGAAGACTCAGAATACAATTTAGGAAGGTGAAATAAGTATCTTAGTCAGTTCATGGAAAAATTTTCCTTATGGCTGCAGGAAAAATGTATACTGTATGTAATTATTACCAGTCTGTCACTGCACATATTGACCAGTTTATTACTCCAATAGCTAGACATTCTAAAATATCTACTGAACATCAGGCTGTGAAGTACGTAATGTTACATGCATCTCAGAGTAGATTATGATCTTATCTAAAGACCATAAATAGAATTGACTTTTTTTTTTCATACTTTCTCAGGTAGAATCAAAATCTGCTACTTGGAGAAAACCAAGGATTATTATTATTACTTATATAGACAAACCTAAAGAACACTGATGTAAAGATTACATTTGGCAGAACATAAGCACGTTAGTCATCAGCACCTCTTAGTTTGCAATTAATCAACAACTGCCTCGTAATATCTCTTATACTGAATTTTCTTATTTAACTTTTTGTGCTTCTCAAGCATATTTTGAAACTCCTTGAAAGCAGACTACTCTAGCAGAGTCACTTAAGGAAGACAGGGGTTATCTGATCATTCATTTTTCATTGGACAACTTGTTAAAGCACTATGGTCATAAGCTCAGCTAACACCAGAATAAAGGATGAAAAGGCACAGTCCTTGTCCTCAACAGACGTGCTTCTTTGAACCCTTCTTCATCCCATTCCTGGGAGCTGAAGAGAAGCTCCAGAGCTTCATGTGCTCTAAGAACGAGGCGGGGCCTACAAGATGGACTTCCTCTAGATAAGACTCTGATTGCCCCAGAATGAGAAGGATGCTCTAGAACTCTGTGTGCTCCTGGCAAGACCTCACACCCCTTGCCAATGGAGAATGACTGTCTGGTCTCTCAGCCGACCAAGGATCACTCAAGCATGCCAAAGGCAGAAGCCACTGAAGCCCTGCCTATGAACACTAAGAGGGCCTTCTAACATAGTTTGAAAGTCACTATCACACTCGTAGGTTCAATCCAATTCAACAAATATTGATTATGCAACTACTATGTGCCAGTCACTTTTCTAGGTATGGCCATACAGTGCTGAACAAAATGATACCTTTTTTCAAAGGAAATACAAGGGATCGAGTACAGGAAATGCAAATGCAAAGTGCATTTCACACTAAGGGAATACAATGAACGGAGCACTGGAAGTACAAAGGCATGTATAAGTGTATGATTTGTACTTTAATATCAAATATGAGCTCTAATGGAAGTTTTAATAACGTTCATAGTTAGCAGATGGAAATTTAATTGTCACTTAGATTATTATGTTCACGTTAGAAACAGTATCAATGAATGAAACTGTACATAGCAACAGAAATAAGCCTAAAAATTGCAGGGAGGGAGTATTTAAGACTTCATAGGGGTCAGCCTACATCTGCTCCCTCAGCATCTTCAGATTGCCGTCTGTCCCCTCAGCAATCACACAACGGCAGCCTGCAAATGCACATGCCATGCATGGGGAACACAGCTTCTCACAGCTCTGTGCTATCAAGTGTCTGAACAAGGTAAGGATATATTTTCATGTTTAATAGGAGTTGCAAGTCTTAGTTTCTCGGCATACACTATTCTGACCAAAACAAACTGTGACTATAAGCTCTTTACTTCTTCTGGACTATTGCATTTAGCTTGGGAATACTGCTGTCAGTTGAAAGATCAATTGCCTAGGTGACCCCCAAATGTCACAGGTGACTTCTTTGAGGTTTTCATATTGTTATGTTAAATTTTTGCTTTCAACTTTTATTTTGGACAACTTCATAAGGTATCAACCTTGTGGTAAAATGCTTTCAAAAACAGGCAGATAAATGCATCTTCGTTGGGGATTCAAATGGCATAAGGAGGTAGCTTATGATATTGTTTGTATTGGGTCTGTGCAGATGTATTAACCTCACACAGAGACAGCTGTAGTCATGAGAGTGAAGACACAAAACGCATTCACCCAAACTCTAGGCAAGCCAAACAGAGTTGAAGATCTCAACTTACTTTGCAATTAGATTCGGCATTATTTTTCTTTCTGTCAACTGTCTTACAATGCTTGTACCTCCACGATGCCTTGTACATAAATTGTGATGATTATTTATGGAACAAATAAGGATGCTATAATGAATAGGAGGTAGAATATATATCTAAACCTCAGTACGTTCTCCTTATACCTCCTTTCCAATCTCTGATTTTGGGAGTGGGAGCCACTCAGAGAGAGCAGTGCAACATGGAAATCACTCACAGACTAAAAGCTTTGCCTGAATTATATCAAATCAGTATTTCCATTTAAATGACTTTACTATTACCTCATCCTGAGAGATAATTATCAAAGCACAAAAGACATGAATGAGAGCGCAAAAGAATCATTACATTTATAATCAACGTTTTCTGGAAGCTAAACTAAATTTTTGGTCACTATTTGTAACCTTTACATGTGAATAGGAAAACTACAAAGAATACAAACAGAGCATTTGATTCTCCCAGGCAAACCCCTACCCTCTCTGTGGGGGGCCACTTCTGCTCCTTGGATAAAATCCTGGGCAGGTGGACACTGTCTTCTCCTTTTCCCCCTCCTTCGCCCCCTCCTCACCTACTTCCTTTCCCTCCTTCTTCTTCTCCTTCCCCTCACCCTCCTCCTCCTCCTCTTTCTTCTTCGTATTCCTATTCTTATTCTTTTGTTTTTTGCTTTTTTGCAGAAAAAGATTTGCCCTGAGCCAACATCTGTTGCCAATCTTCCTCTTTTTTTTTCCTCCCCAAAGCCCCAGTGCATGTTTGTATATGCCAGTTGTAAGTCCTTCCAGGTCTATGCGACCTACCACCACAGCATGGCAACTGACAGACGGGTGGTGTGGTTCCGTGACTGGGAAACGAACCAGGGCCACTGAAGCAGTGAGAGTGCTGAACTTGAACCACTAGGCTATTGGGGCTGGCTCTCTTTCTCTTATTCTTATTATCCTATTTTGATTACTCAGATCATAATTTTAGAAGTCCTTTGGTTACTATTAATCAAAAAAGCAAGATAATTTCAGTAACTAAAATGTCCAGTCTCTTTTAAGAGTCAAAATTTCAAAATATATATAAAATTTCATCAAGGCTCTTCTCCAGTTAGGACCTGCTTCCATTGGGAAGCCTCCGGAAGTAAAGTGGCGGTGGGCTTGACTTCTCATCGATTTCTTGGCCTTGCATTTCTTTCCCTTCACACCCTGAGCTTGCCGGCTGGGGTTTCCCAATGTGGGGGGGGGGTGCGTGTGTGAGTGTTGGGGATGTGAGAGGCTGACTTGTGGGGCAGTGTTGTTGCCTGGTCTTGATGCTCTCGTTGGGGAAAGATGTTCCACAGGGAACATCTGAAGGCGACTGCCTGGCATGGGACGTGGGCAACACCTCTCTGCTGTTCCTCTGCTAAGATCTACCCCAAGCCCAGCACCAGCAGCTGACAGTGCCCCTGCAGCCTTCTTTGCTGAGGTTTCCTGCTCACAGTGGGTCCCTTGAGTGGGCTTTGTTCCCAGGTGATCTGGCAAGACTCCCACCCCCAGAACCCACATCTGGCCCTCTTTTCGCCCTGTAGCCAGAAGGGCCATTTGCTCTCCCACGGCCCCCACTCTGCGGCTATGGGCCATGTAGGTCAGTTTCCCACCTGGAGGCCGGTGTAGGCTTGCATCATAAGACAATGTGGTAAAATATTTCTGTAAAAAGAGTTGACGTTTCTATGAAAACTAAGTTGACTGCTCTGCAAAGGCATTATCAAAAATTGTTGAATTACTTGTGAAAAAGAAAATGGCAGAAGATGGTAAGAATCATAAAAAAAAAACATCAGTCAAGAAGGTGCCTGTATTCCAACTGCTTCATAGGTAACTCTAAGTGCCCTTCTCTTTAGAGAAACCTGAGCTGGAAGGGGCAGAGGCTGTATCAGAGGTGCAGTTTGTGAAGGATGGACCGAGAGGAAATGGAATCAGCAGGCCAATATGCGCAGGAAAAGCCCAGCTCCTCAGCAAAAAGTTAGCAAAAAAATCAACGTTTACATGGTTTATGCTAAAACAAAATGCTTAGTGTACTCACATATCATATATATGATTTTCTCTTTGAACCAGATTTTTCAAGTGCCTGACCGTCTACCCACCACTGCTGACTTTGTAAGAACAGAGTGCTTCCATTTTGCCAAATCGTCTCCTTCCCTCAGAAAAACCAAAAAAAAAAAAAAGAGGCGGAGTCAAGATGGCGGCGTAGGCAGACTCTGAACTCACCTCCTCCCGTGGACACAGCCAATTTACAACTACTCATGGAAAAATTACCCCTGAGACAGAACTGAAAACTGGATAAGAGGAACTCCTGCAACAACGGACAATCCTAACTGGGGTAGAAGAGGCAGAGACTCCCTTCCGGAGAGGAAAAACGCCGCCTTCACAAGCCGCCAGCTTCACGGCCGCCGGGAGCAGCTCACAGGTACGCAGCCTCCCTGGAGGCGCGGGGCCCTGAGCCGGGGAGCGCCCCCGCGGTGGGCATTTTGTGGACCCAGCACAATTGAGACCAGCAGCATAATATCTGACTTTGCCTGCTACTAAAGCATTGGGGAGCACCCCCAGAAAACCTGGTTCACAAAGAAACTAAAACTGGCTCTTAAAGGGCCCACGCACAAGCTCACCCGTTCCAGAAAGCATCCTAAAATCACCAGAAAGAAAGGTGCACAGTGCTTCGGTGACAAGAGACTCACCTAATAGGCCCTGAGTGCATCTCGGTGAGGGGTGAGACCTCTCCAGGGACTGGGACATTGGCGGCGGCCATTGTTGTGGCCTGGTGTGAGCGTGCTGACACAGACGCCATTGGAGTTCTCCCTGAGACCTGCTAGCCCAGGGTCTGCTCCACCCGCTAGAGCGCTGATTTAATCCAGCTCAGCCAGGGCAGGCAGCCCACCCTAGAGACTGGCCCCACCCAACAACAAGCCCTCAGGCAACGTGTGGGCCTGCATAGATTGGTGACTGGAATCTCTGCAGCCTGGCAACTGAGCTGACTTGAGCGGGGCAGGGTGTGCACAAGGAGCGGGTGGAGAGTGTGGGGTGGTGGCAGAGTGTGTGGGGCTCCCGCCATGGAGAGACTGGGTCCAATTGGGGAGGTCGGGGCGCTCACACGGGGCAGGACTGTGTTGACTGTGTGTGTGGACCTGTGGGCGGCAGGGCTTCTCAGCCACAGAAGACTTGTACTTCTCAAAGACCCACATAGGAGGTTTGCTCCACCTTCCAAAACCTGAAACAATTGGGCGCTCCTGTGCCTGAGGCCAGCCCCACCCAGCTGCAATCCTCAGAGAGCTGACAAGAGACCTAATAGGCTAGAGGCTTACAGCAATTGTAAGGCCCTGAGCCTAACAACCTGCCACGGTGGGGGCCTACTCACTTAAAAGAAATACTGCAACACAAATGTGGTATTAGAACTTGCAGCCAACTGTGCTGGGGCTCCCCACAGCTGATAAAGAGACTGAAGGGCCCACAACAACTACAAGCAGCTGAGCATTACAACAGCTGGCCAGGAGCATAACTCAGCCTCCCTGGGCGCCTACAGGGAGAGCAAACAGGCCACAACAGAAGGATACACGTAGCCCACATAGGGGTCACCCCTGGAACATTGAGAACTGAGGGAAGCACACTGGAAGCCTCCTAAGCCATCACTTACATAAGGTCACCTATCCAAGAGCAGGAGACGTAGCTGACCTACCTAATACGTAGACACAAGCACAGGGAAAGAGGCAAAATGAAGAGGCAAAAGAATACATTCCAAGTAAGGGAACAGGACAAAACCCCAGAAAAGGAACTTAGTGAAACAGAAATGAGCAACCTACCCGACAGAGAGTTCAAACTAAGAGTGTTAAGGATGCTCACTGATCTGGGGAGAAGAATAAATGGACTCAGTGAGAATGTCAACAAAGAAATGGAAGACATAAAAAAGAACCAATCAGAAATGAAGAATACAATACTGGAAATGAAAAACTCATTAGAGGGACTCAAAAGCAGAGTAGAGGATACAGAAGAACGGATCTGTGAGCTGGAAGAAAGACTAGAAGAAATTACCCAAGGTGAACAGGTAAAAGAGAAAAGAATTAAAAAGAGTGAGGACAGTCTAAGGGACCTCTGGGACAACATCAAGCGCACTAACATCCGTGTTATAGGTGTCCCGGAAGGAGAAGAGCGAGACAAGGGGGCAGAGAATCTATTTCAAGAAATAATAGATGAAAACTTCCCTAACCTAAGGAAGGAAACAGACATCCAGGTACAGGAGGCACAGAGAGCCCCAAACAAGATAAACCCAAAGAGGCCCACACCAAGACACATCATAATCAGAATGTCCAGAATTAAAGATAAAGAGAGAATCCTAAAAGCCGCAAGAGAATGTCAAGTTACATACAAAGGAAACCCCATAAGGCTATCAGCTGACTTCTCAGCAGAAACCTTACAGGCTAGAAGAGAATGGCATGATATATTTAAAGTGCTAAAAGGAAAAAACTTACAGCCAAGAATACTCTACCCAGCAAGGTTATCGTTCAAAATGGAAGGAGAGATCAAAATTTTCCCAGATAAGCAAAAATTAAAGGAGTTTGTCACCAAGAAACCAGTGTTACAAGAAATGTTAAAGGGATTGATTTAAGGGGAAAAGAGAAGACCACAAATAGGAAAAATTATCTATTTCCACGATTAGAACGTAATGGATACAAATGCACAAAAAAGAGGTTGGATATGATATCAAAAACATAAAAGGAGGGAGGAGGGTAGTTAAAGAGTACAGCTTTCAGACAGAGGTCAAACTAAAGTGACCATCAATTCTGTATAGAAGAAGAAAGGAACAGAGAAGGACTACTAAAACACTGAGGAAAAAAAAAAGTTAAAAATGGCAGTAAGTACATACTTATCAATAGCTACTTTAAACGTCAATGGACTAAATGCTCCAATTAAAAGGCATAGGGTGGCTGACTGGATAAAAACAAGACCCATATATATGCTGCATACAAGAGACACACTTCAGACCTAAAGACACTCACAAACTGAAAGTGAAGGGATGGAAAAAGATACTCCACGCAAATGGCAATGAAAAGAAAGCTGGGGTAGCAGTACTCTATCAGACAAAATAGACTTTAAAACAAAAACTGTAAAACGAGACAAAGAAGGGCATTACATAATGATCAAGGGAACAATCCAACAAGAGGATATAACACTTGTAAATATCTACGCACCCAATGTAGGTGCACCTAAATATATAAAGCAATTATTAACAGACATCAAAACAGAAATAGACAGTAACACAATAATAGTAGGGGACTTTAACACTCCACTTACACCAACGGATAGATCATCCAAACAGAAGATCAATAAGGAAACATTGGCCTTAAACAACACACTAGAACAGATGGACCTAGTAGATATATACAGAGCATTCCATCCAAAAACCGAAGAATACACGTTCTTTTCAAATGCACATGGAACGTTCTCCAGGATTGATCACATATTAGGCCACAAAACAAGTCTCCATAAATTTAAGAAGATTGAAATAATACCAAGCATCTTTTCTGACCACAAAGGCATGAAACTAGAAATCAACTATAGGAAGACAATCAGAAAAGCCACAAATACATGGAGATTAAACAAAATGCTACTGAACAACGACTGGGTCAACGAAGAAATCAAAGAAGAAATCAAAAAATACCTGGAGACAAATGAAAATGAAAATACGACATGCCAGAATTTATGGGATACAGCAAAAGCGGTTCTAAGAGGGAAGTTTATAGCAATACAGGCCTATCTCAACAAACAAGAAAAATCTCAAATAAACAATCTAACAATGCACCTAAAGGAACTGGAAAAAGAAGAACAAACAAAGCCCAAAATCAGTAGAAGAAGGGAAATAATAAAAATCAGAGCAAAAACAAATGGAACAGAGACCAAAAAAACAAAAGAAAAAATTAATAAAACCAAGAGCTGGTTCTTTGAAAAGATCAACAAAATAGACAAACCTTTAGCTAGACTCACCAAGAAAAATGAGAGAAGGCACAAATAAGTAAAATCAGAAATGAAAGAGGAGAGGTTACAACAGACACCTCAGAAATACAAAAGATTATAAGAGAATACTATGAAAAACTATATGCCAACCAATTCGACAATCTGGAAGAAATGGATAAATTCTTAGAATCATACAACCTTCCAAAACTGGATCAAGAAGAAGTGGAGAATTTGAATAGACCAATCACCAGTAAGGAGATCGAAACAGTAATCAAAAACCTCCCCAAAAATAAAAGTCCAGGACCAGACGGCTTCCCTGGTGAATTCTACCAAACATTCAAAGAAGACTTAATACCTATCCTTCTCAAACTCTTCCAAAACATTGAGGAGGGGGGGAAGCTCCCTAACTCATTCTACGAAGCTGACATTACCCTGATACCAAAACCAGACAAGGACAACACAAAAAAGAAAATTACAGGCCAATATCACTGATGAACATCGATGCGAAAATCCTCAACAAAATACTAGCAAATCGCATACAACAATACGTTAAAAAGATTATACACCATGATCAAGTGGGATTTATTCCAGGTATGCAGGGATGGTTTAACATTCGCAAATCAATCAACGTAATACACCACATTAATAAAATGAAGAACAAAAATCACATGATCATCTCAATAGATGCAGAGAAAGCATTTGACAAGATCCAGCATCCATTTATGATAAAAACTCTGAATAAAATGGGTATAGAAGGAAAGTACCTCAACATAATAAAGACCATATATGAGAAACCCACAGCTAATATCATCCTCAATGGTGAAAAACTGAAAGCTATCCCTCTAAGAACAGGAACCAGACAAGGATGCCCACTCTCACCACTCCTATTTAACATAGTATTGGAAGTCCTAGCCAGAGCAATCAGGCAAGAGAAAGAAATAAAAGGGATCCAAATTGGAAAGGAAGAAGTGAAACTGTCACTATTTGCAGATGACATGATATTATATATAGAAAACCCTAAAGAATCCACCAGAAAACTTTTAGAAGTAATAAACGAATATGGTAAAGTTGCAGGATACAAAATCAACATACAAAAATCAGTTGCATTTCTGTACACTAACAACGAAGTAGCAGAAAGAGAAATTAAGAATACTATCCCATTTACAATTGCAACAAAAAAGAATAAAATACCTAGGAATAAACTTAACCAAAGAGGTGAAAGATCTGTACACCGAAAACTATAAAACATTTCTGAAAGAAATTGAAGAAGACACAAAGAAATGGAAAGATATTCCGTGCTCTTGGATTGGAAGAATTAACATAGTTAAGATGTCCATACTTCCTAAAGCCATCTATAGATTCAATGCAATCCCTATCAAAGTTCCAACAACATTTTTCACAGAAATAGAACAAAGAATCCTAAAATTTATATGGAACAACAAAAGACCCCGAATAGCTAAAGGAATCCTGAGAAAAAAGAACAAAGCTGGAGGTATCACACTCCCTGATTTCAAAATATACTACAAAGCTATAGTAACCAAAACAGCATGGTACTGGCACAAAAACAGACACAGATCAATGGAATAGAATCAAAAGCCCAGAAATAAACCCACACATCTATGGACAGCTAATCTTTGACAAAGGAGCCAAGAACATACAATGGGGAAAAGAAAGTCTCTTCAACAAATGGTGTTGGGAAAACTGGATAGCCATATGCAAAAAAATGAAAGTAGACTCTTACCTTACACCATACACAAAAATTAACTCCAAATGGATTAAAGACTTGAATGTAAGACCTGAAACTGTGAAAGTTCTAGAAGAAAACATAGGCAGTACGCTCTTCGACATCAGTCTTAGCAACATCTTTTCAAACACCACGTCTGACCGGGCAAGAGAAACAATAGAAAAAATAAACAAATGGGACTACATCAAACTAAAAAGCTTCTGCACAGCAAAGGAAACCATCAACAAAACGAAAAGACAACCTAACAATTGGGAGAAGATATTTGCAAACCATACATCTGATAAGGGCTTAATCTCCAAAATATATAAAGAACTCATGCATCTCAACAACACAAAAACTACCAACCCAATTAAAAAATGGGCAAAAGACCTGAACAGACATTTCTCCAAAGAAGATATACAGATGGCCAACAGACACATGAAAAGATGTTCAAAATCACTAACTATCAGGGAAATGCAAATCAAAACTACAATGAGATATCACCTCACGCCCGTCAGAATGGCTATAATTAACAAGACAGGAAACAACATGTGTTGGAGAGGATGTGGAGAGAAGGGAACTCTCATACACTGCTGGTGGAAGTGCAAACTGGTGCAGCCACTATGGAAAACAGTATGGAGATTCCTCAAAAAATCAACGATAGAACTACCATATGATCCAGCTATTCCACTGTTGGGTATTTATCCAAAGAACTTGAAAACACCAATTTGCAAAGGTACATGCACCCCTGTGTTCATTGCAGCCTTATTCACGATAGCCAAGACTTGGAAGCAACCTAAGTGCCCATCAAGGGACGAATGGATAAAGAAGCTGTGGTATATATACACAATGGAATACTACTCAGCCATAAGAAACGATGAAATCCAGCCATTTGTGACAACATGGATGGACATTGAGGGCATGATGCAAAGTGAAATAAGTCAGAGGGAGAAGGTCAAATACCGTATGATTTCCTTCATTAAGTAGTAGATAATAACAACAATAAACAAACACATAGGGACAGAGATTGGATTGGTGGTTACCAGAGGGGAAGGGGGGAGGGAGGAGGGTGAAAGGGATAATTGGGTACATGTGTGTGGTGATGGGTTGTAATTAGTATTTTGGTGGTGAACATGATGTCATCTATGCAGAAATAGAAGTACAATGATGTACACCTGAAATTTTTACAATGTTATAAACCAATGTTACTGCAATAAACAAAAAATTTAAAAAAAAAAGAAAAAAAAAAAAAAAGAAATCCCTGTAGCTACTATTTGACTTTTCTAACAGTTAACATCTTTTTTTTTTTTAATATCAGAAATCTAAGTGATCAATACTCTTGTTTAATGAGTTTGTCTATCGGGTCACTTTGTTTTGTAAATTCTTTGAAGAGAAGTTGGTGCAATCCTAGCATTTCCATGAATTAAGGCACCTCATTCAGACATGTTGATAATCTACAAAGTAACTGGGGACATATCTTGTATCAGGTTTAGATTGTCAACAAATTAAACCAGAGAGTTATCTAAAGGAGTTCTGATCTAGTCTATTTCTCTTTCTCTCTCTTTTTTTTTTTTTTTTGGTGAGGGAGACTAGCCCTGAGCTAACATCCATTGCCAATCCTCCTCCTTTTGCTGAGAAAGATTGGCCCTGGACTAAAACCCGTACCCATCTTCCTCTACTTTATATTTGGGACACCTGCCACGGCACCACCTGATAAGCAGTGCATAGGTGTGGGCCCAGAATCCAAATCCGCAAACCGCGGCCGCCAAAGTGGAGTGCGCAAACTTAACCACTACGCCACCAGGCCGGCCCTCTGTCTTTCTCCTTTTCTTTGAAGGATTGAAAAGTTCAGGAAACTCAAAAGGGAATAAGTAAAGAAATAAATATTGAAATCTCTTGAGGCAGCCAGATGTGACCTGGAAAAACAACCTCTAGAATGTTTGTCAGTGCAAAGGGGAAGGAGGTAACAGTCTTGGTATTTACAGACCTCTGGCGCTCATTTCACCTCCGGGAACTTTATAGACATAAGATGCCAGTCTTCCAACAGTCAGGGCTGCCTGGTTAAGAGTTGGGTCTCATTATCTCCTGGTTAACAACTCACATTTTAAAAATGGAAGACCCAGACTCAAACATAATCCCATCTTCAGGCTTGAAGAGAAGTAAAATGCTATTTAAAAAAAAAAAAAAAAAAAGAAAAAAAAAATCCGAGGCAGAAAACAAAAACAAAACCCTTTTCTCAATTTGTCTTCTCCCTTAAGTCATCCTCCCATATCTGTTTTTTTGTTCATGCTCAAAATTTTAAATATATCAGTCTACTTATATCTCCCTGTGTGCACTTCACAATCCCTCAAAAAGTCACCACAGACTGGTTTCCACCAAGAGAATTAACATCCCCAAATTATAAAACTCAACAGCTCCTGACAGTCTTCTTTCAGCTAGTTTTTTTCTGGAGTATTGACACAGGTGCCCATCTTTTGCTATCTGGATTGAGTTTTCTTCCTATTTCTCTGACTACTTATTTTTCCTCCTCTTCAATGGCGTCTTCATTGGCCCAAACCGAGATCCTTTGCTTTAACTTAGTCTCTCCCTCTCACTCACAACTCCTTAATTCAAGCCCATTATTTCAACTCACGCTTCTGGGTTGGTGCCAATGGTGTGTGAGTGCCCACAGCTCAGAGCTCTGCACTTGGCCACCATAAGGGTTTCAAAAAGTCTGTGAATAAATGGCTGACTTCCAAACCTACATTGTTAGCCTTGACTTCTCCCCAGCCTCCAAATCTACATAATCAGGCTATCACAGGGCAGTGGCCAGTAGGGTGGGACACAGGATCACACACTGGCTCCAATGTTAGCAAGTTGTGTGGCTTAGGGAAAGACTCTCTTCCTTTATCTACGATACAGAAGCGATAATAAAATATCAGCGATGATAATCAAATGAGAAACATTGTAGTATAAACAATATGATGCCTGTCAAGGACAGCAAAGAGCCCAGAACAAAGCCGGCCCCCTCTGCAACTGGTAGCTGTGTTTAACTGCTTGCTAGATGTCACTGCGCTTATGTCACCTCAAATTTGTCCGAAACTTAATCACTTACCTTCAATTCAAAAAGTGTTTCTCCTCCTCCGTGCCCTACTTAAGTAACAAAATTACCACAGCTTTAGTCACTGAGACTAGTAATCAGTTTCTGAGTCGTGTTTACTTCTTTCTCAACCCTCATGTCCAATCGGTTGCCAAATCCTGGCTCTCCCTCCCTACCTCAAAATCTACAAATTACATCTTAAAGCTGAGCTGTGTCCTTTCTTTTCACAGTCACCAACCTACTTTGGGCCCTCACCACCTTTCATCTGGACCCCTGCAGTTGGCTCCCCACTGGGATGTTGTGCATGGATTGCCTTGTAGAGTACTAGCCCATAATAGTTCCCCTTTGCATCTAAAACACCCTTATAAGGTTGGTAATTATGTTCCTAATAATAATGTCTTTAAACGGCTCAGGAACTTTCAATGGCTCTCTACTACCTAAAGAATCGAGTGCAGGTTTCTAAGCTCTGAATGATCTGACCTCAACCCACCTTCCCAGTCTCCTCTCCCAGGTGCAGGTCGGCAGGCACCTGTGACTCCTGTATGCAGTACTTTCTCACATTTGCAGCACTGCAGTCATTGTATTGCCTCGGTGTAGAATAGATTTTGCTTCCGTTTCTAACCATAAAAGTCCTACCTGTGTATTTCGAGGACCATCACTTTCCTGATGTTCTCCTTAATAAACCTTTTTGGAATTAAGAGCTTCCTTCTCCAACTTTCCATACTATTTCCTCAAAACTATCATAAAACACATATTTTTTCCATGATTAATAATAATTTGTATATATACAGATATATCTACATTATATCTACCTACATATTTATGAGTATAGATATCTGCTTCTTCTAACAGACTGTATGCTCACTGAGAATTTTACTTACCTTGATTTTACCTAACACGGTGGTGGAGGGGTTCAAAAAAGGAATGAATAAATGTATGAATGTATTCTACTATATACAAATGTAACTATGAGTAATAGCATTTTGAAATGTGTTATAAAATATGTGTCAGGAAGTACATATTTTTCCAAATCATAAAATAAATCCTAAAAGTTGTTAGCCAACACTGGCTTATGTATTATCTATTTTAAATTTATCATAATCTTTTTTTTTTTTAAAGATTTTATTTATTTATTTTTCCCCCCAAAGCCCCAGTAGATAGTTGTATGTCATAGCTGCACATCCTTCTAGTTGCTGTATGTGGGACGCGGCCTCAGCATGGCCGGAGAAGCGGTGCGTCGGTGCACGCCTGGGATCCGAACCCGGGCCACCAGCAGCGGAGCGCGTGCACTTAACCGCTAAGCGACCGGGCCGGCCCAAATTTATCATAATCTAAATAAACTTTTTGGTTGAAAAATCAAGATCAGACTTCAAATGCATTTGTCTTAGGCTCATTCTCTGTTAGATTATTCACTTATTCCTGTTACAGGAGCAGAAGTCATGTACAATATCCTAGTGCCTACTAGAGAATTATTCTGTGTCCCCTCATCCCTCTACTTTGAACATTCATTGTCTTAGGACTTTCAGTCCTATTGGGTTTCTGAGAGTTTCCTCCTCTCTGTGGAAGCCTTCAGGTACACAGTCTGGGGATGACCAGCTTGGCACTTTTATTTGGCTTTTCCTTTAGATGTATCCCCTTGTTTCCACACACTGAATTCCTAAGACAAGCAGATTCTGCCAACCCAAATTTCCAGAGACCAGTTTCTCTCCTGGAACTTGATATCTTTCCTTAACAGTTGCCTGCAGTCTGTTAACCTGATATAAGTCCCTGGTGAGAGACTCTATAGCCTGGTGTTTGGAAATTATCTCCCTTTCATATACAACAAGGGATAACAGGATTAGAAAGCCACTTGGAGAAGGAAAAAATAAGCAATGTTCAGATTATTTGCTTACCAAAAGCCATGAAGAAAACAGGTGTCTAAAGTATCACTGAAAAGAGATCTTTGCAGCAGAAAGGTGTACCATGGTTTGTGTCCACGGTTCAGTAAACATTCAATAACTCATTAGAGTATACGGATATATATAATGTTTAGATTCTCCATTTCTACCCATTCTTTTGATGCACACCAGGGTACCCTGGAGTCGGCATGGTGCTAATAGTGCTATCTGGAGAACTTGTACCTTCCAACACACACATCAGACAGCGTCTCCCAAAGGCCATCTCCAACCTACCCTGATGCTCCTCTCACTGCTTTATTTCACATCTTTACTTTAATATTTACCACCTTGTTATGCATTAACCATCTGACTCTCTCCATCCCTGGGACATTTGAGTGCTTCAAGGATAGAAACTATTTTTATTTTAACTTTGCGTATCTTTTACTGCTATTAAAATCCCCAGCACTTAAATGTTTGTGGAATGACTGCCTGAAAGAATGAAGGGTTTGAGTCCGTCTAAATGACTACATTTCAAGGCAGAAAATAACTGCCTATTCTTTATCCTGACAATTGTTCCAGAATCGCCAAATGGCTGATTCACATGTGGGGGACAAGTTACATGCCTTTGGAAAAAGCAGTCATCTTCCTGCTGTGGCTAACTAATATCCTGAGTTAATTATGGTGTTCTGGTTCCATTATGATGGGAGTTCTGCTGGGGAAAAGATCTCGGAATTTTTGAAGCTGGAATGGTGCTAGTTTAAGTATTGCAGGTCCTGCATTTGATACTGACGAGTGGAATCTGCCTTTGCAATAGGCTTCCCTCTTGGGTGGGGTATCATTGTGGGAGCCCCTTCCATCATGCAGATGGTAAGTATGAACCCAGCAAGTGCTTCAGCTGAGACTTTATGTGTTGTTTAGCAACACGAATTGAACTTATTTTTAGCTGGATTATGCCTATGCAGAGGCAGGGAAGTGCTCTATGCCTGTGTTTGAGAAAAGTCCATTATTACTCCAAACAGTCCTCAGAAAATCCAGGGCAGGGGGTAGGGGGCAGAGTGCGTATCAGGGGTGATCCGATCCTCTCTTGAACTCCCATTAAAGGAAAACCTGTGACTGGAAATAGGACTGAGTTTGGTCCCAGTAACCTGGATTAGACTATTGGAGCCCCATGAGGTTAAGGTGAGGATCGGCCAAATAGAAATTACCACCATGTACTGTGATGGTCTTTGCAATGGACTAAATGTCTGTGCCCCGCAAATTCATATATTGAAATTCTAACCCTCAATGTGGTGGTATTTGGAGGTAGGGATTTAGGGAGGTGCCCTCGTAAAAGGGATCTCTCTCATCCTCTCTGCCACGCGAGGATACAATGAGAAAACTGCCCTCCACAACCAGGAAGGAGGCCTTCACCAAAACCCGACGTGCTGACACCCTGATCTCGGACTTCCAACCTTCAGAACTGTGAGAAATAAATTTCTGTTTTTATTAGCCAGTCAGCCTGTGGTACTTTGTTATAGCAGCCCAAATGGGACTAAGAGAGTCTTGTTCAGGCTATAGAGTCCAGAGTGTACCTTGTAGAGGTGGGCAGTGGGATTCCACTCAGAGTGGAGAATGTCCCACCTCCATCACCCAGAGGCAGAAAAGGAGCTGGGCACTTGAGTGAAGGGACTCCTCTTCTTCAGTGGCACAAAGGTGGCGCCACACGGGCTGGGGGTGTGGCAGTGAGGCATATGGTGTCCCCATCACCACCACGAGGCTGCTGAGAAGCCTGGCATGGGCTCACGGCCAGCCAGCAGCCAGGTCTGAGAGCAGCTGTACGCCCTTTCCTCATGGGGTCTCCCAAGTCTTTACACCAATCGGTGCTGTGGGAACTGGATGGCGGGGGTCCTACCCACAGTTGAAGTTGCCCAGATCACACACCTCTGAGGGTTATCAGCTGCAACAGAGGCCTGGGGACAAGAGGAGTAGAAGGGAAAGCAATAAGGACAGGTTCCACAGCTCAGGCACAGAGGGGCCACGTGCAACGCTCCGGAATACTTAGAGCAAGTGAGTGAGCTGACCACCAGCAAATAAGAATAGGTAAGTCTTATGCCCGGATGCTTGGGACATATAAAGAAGCGGAATTTTATTTTGTCAGCATTAGCTGCTGAGGAAGGTGGCATTATTTACCGTAGCTCTTTGTCTTGAGGTCCTCAATCTTACGTTATGGCTGTTAAGATTTAGAATTGCTTTAAGTATATGAAATAATATTCTCCTATCTCTGAGGAGTTATTCTAGGGAGATAATTCAGCTACTAGAAATAACCATTCTCTCTTCTGACCAGAAGAACTTTGCTTATAAACATTTCCTTTGCTTAGGGACAAAACTGGGAGTCTGTTTTGCAGCCGGGGCTCTCTCTTCCACGCGTGTATTTAAATACAAAGCTTTAGGCAGACTTTTTCCCTTGTATTTATGTTGATGGTCTGCTAAGCAAACAATTACTGCGTTGCTGAGACTTCAGGTTGAAACAACAGATGTAGCCCTGGAGAGGAAGGTGTTTCCCTTCTGCTTCTGATGTGATAATGCAAAGGAGAAAATTGGTTTTCTTTAATGTAGCCCCAAACACTATATATCAACACATTATCAAGTGCAATAATCTCTTTTATGTTGCACTCTGAAAAGTTTTAATATTCGTGCGGAAATAAAAAACGCTTAGAGTTAGAAAAAAATAAATGTAACATAAAAAATTTCTCCAGGATGCAGCAGTTTCTAAGTTGTCACTGAAACTACAGAACAGTAACATGTCAGAATTAGAAGAATTACTAAAAATATCACTAAGTTCGGGTGACTTTAACGTGATATTAACACAATTTGCCTTGGATATAGTTAACTTATTGACCTTTCGATTTTTTTAAGACAAAATCATTCAATTGCTTTAAAATACAAACGAGTATCATGAAGATCAAATAACTAAGTGTTAATAAAAAAGACCACAATCCAGTAACTCCAAAGTCTGGCATTCTGTTGGTTTCCCTAAGGCATTGCATCTGTGAACAGATTTGAGTTTTATTGGCTAAAGGGAACAATTCTCTGTAAATATACACATTTAGACTTATAAAAGGTACTTATAAAACAGATAGAGGATGCCAGAAATCACACACATTGTGGAAGTATAAAATAAACTATTTAAGAAGCCTTCCCATAGGATGTTCTATAACATTTATCCAGTTCGAAACAGCTTTATACTTCCCCTGATTCATCCATTTAATAGTAGACTTTTGGGGGAAAAAGGATAAGAAAGTAAATAATGGAAAATAGTCAGAAAAGTGTGCAAGTTAAAGAATAGAGCATATAAAAGGATCTGGAAAGCAAGAAGAAATTTAGAATTACAGGGTGGAGAAATGGAGCAGGTGGGAAAAGCCGCCACAAAGAGTTTCAAAGTAAAATAAAAGGTAAAAAATAAGAAACGAGTGTTCTGTTTTTGTTTTTTTTTTAAGGAGTTTTTTTGTGTGTGTGAGGAAGATCAGCCCTGAGCTAACATCCATGCTAATCCTCCTCTTTTTGCTGAGGAAGACCGGCTCTGAGCTAACATCTATTGCCAATCCTCCTCCTTTTTTTTCCCCAAAGCCTCAGTAGATAGTTGTATGTCATAGGTGCACATCCTTCTAGTTGCTGTATGTGGGACACGGCCTCAGCATGGCCAGAGAAGCGGTGCGTCGGCGCGCGCCCAGATCCGAACCCGGGCTGCCAGTAGCGGAGCACACTTAACTGCTAAGCCACGGGGCCGGCCCCTGAGTGTTCTGTTTATTTTTTAAAAATGTACAACTCATGCAGAATCTCTGAGGGAGGAAAAATCTTGAAAGCAGATCTAATAGTCCTTTATCTTTCTTTAGACAGAAATGCATTTAAGTTTTAGCACAGATGTAGCTTTTCCACACAGGCGTTGCTGGGAGTGTGGTTAAACTTCTCACCTTCTCTGGAGAGGGCTCCTCTCCTGACCAAGGAAGAAATGCTTTTCTTAACTTTTAGGAACAGAATCAAAGCTTCACAAGGTACGAAAAAGAAAATTAAAAAAAAAAAAAAAATCCTGCATTTTGCCCTAAGACCTAAATCCTTGCCTTTGATCCTAGCAATATGAGAATCACCTAAGAGCTTGTTAAAAATGCTGAATCTCAGGCCCCAACCTCAAATTACTCAGTCCGACTCTGCATTTAGCAAGATCCTCGATTCCTATGATCATTAGTTTAAGAAGCACTAGTCTAAATAATTGTTATGAGATAAATTGAGTTTGTTTAGGTTATCATTTAGGACAACTGTACCTGTGGTTTTGTTTGTATAATTAAATAACCTTACTTTTCTTTTATTAATTATTAATAGGACTCTATAATTGTATGTATTTGTGACTAGCATTAAAAATTATGTAAGAAACAGAATTCAAAGTAATGAAAAAGTAAAGAGACTCATATTAAAGCGCATCTGCATAGAAATTCTGTCTCTAGCTTTCATCATCATACCATGAAAGAGGAACACGTAGCAGAGTTTCTACATGACAAAAATAGGAAACTTTGATAATGTGGTACCATGTCCAAGAATTTGAACTTTATGATAAGGCCTCGTACAGTAAAAGCCCTGTGGCATTTCATGTTATCTTGCTGAGAGTTGATTGGAATTATTCTTTAAAGAAATCATTACTCTCAGCATTTCTGTCAAGTTTTCTCAGAAAATGCTAAAGGTCATTTCACTTTTTTAAGAAGAAATATCGAACATTTAATGAGTCACAGACGTATCATTCTATTTGGTTTCTATCTGTAGTAGGCAAAGATCAAAACCAAAGTTTTAACCCAAGATGTGTCAGGAAATTCAAATAACTGATCCAGAGCCATGTCTGCAGGGAAGATTAGAGATGGCAGGAATCCTACACTGCTGCTGAGGTTGTATCCAGGAGGAAGTGCAGGCTGGCAAAGGTGAATGATGGACCCAAGGTTAGTGAGGGAGGAGTCAAAATAAAAACCCTAACTCCAAGAATTTCCCAATCCCTTCAATTTTCCCCAAATTTGGGGGGTCAAGAACAAGCCTATTTGGAGACATTTGGTGGACGGATTGTCTAATTTCTAGAAATGAAGTGAAAAGTGGCATCTTGTCCCAAATAATTATTTCATCTTTCATTTTTCTCCTGCCCATTAATTTCCCTTTTATATGCCAAGCACTGAGCTTGAGGCTGGAATACGGAGAAGAAAAGACATCTTAAGAAGCCCTCCCCCATTTTGAATTTTGGTGTCCCACAGACTTCAGCCCTTGGTCACCCTGACGCATTCTGTTCTCCTGAGGGGATCATATAACACCTCTATGTTGCTAACACTTAGCTCTCTATTTCAAGATTTCACCTCTCTCTGAGCTCCAGATGCATACTTCTGACTGCCCCCGGACATTACCAAAGAATTTTTTTGAAGTCAGCTCAAAATCATAAGGACAAATTTAATTTGCATCCTCATGAAGCAGATTTTCTTTCTGACTCAAGTCTCAGTTAAAGGGCCAACGGCACCTTCATTCATTCAAACATAAACACAGAAGCATCCTGGATTTATCTCACCTCTCACTTATTCCCCAGCCAGGGCCGGCTTCGTGGCACACTACCTGTGCAATCGCTCAGGGTCCCGTGCTTTGAAGAACACTGTGCTTGGTTTAATGCTCTGCTGTCGCCATCTTAAAATCTTAACCATTTTTGTACAACAGACATTGCATGTTCATTTTTTATTAAGCCCTGTGAATTGTAAGACTGGCTTTTTCCCCAAATCCTATAAATTCTGCCCTTAGTCCTGCTTCTCTAATCTGTCTCTACACGCTGCAGCTGCTCAAATCTAGGCAGTTAGCACCTCCATTAATTTTTTTTAAGGCTAAAATTCTGCTTTCTATCAATTTTCCAAAGAGTAAAGTTAAAACAAGTATCTTCAGGCCTTGACAGCAATTAATTTGCCAGCGTAAATTCCCGGGCATCTTTACCTCGACCCACAGGGGGCACCCTGCTCTGGCTTTCATGTGTCTATGTCAATATCCCATGGACTTGAAGCCACTTCCTCCTTTCTATATTTGACACACTCTACTCATCCTTCAAGATTGAATTTTACTAATGTGATGCATGGCTCTTCACCTTTCACCACCCTCTCTGGGTAGACCCCACACCCCTGGTCAGCGGTATTGGCATGGGAAGTGACTACTTAGGGCTTCAGGAGAATGAGGTACAACTCTCTTCCAGTCCATGATTTCTTCTGGCAGCATGGCTGATGATGAGAACAGGGGAGACAACATGGGCGTGTAATCGAACAGTTCACTAATTACATTGGCTTTGACCAAAGTCAGTGGGAGAAAAACAGATATGCTCCCAAAACTACGTGTTCTCTCAGTGCACAGGTTCAAGCTAGTCTTTTCATACAAATCCTAAGTTGTTCCTTTCTTGACTTCATTCCTTCTCTGCACCACAAACTCTCCCATACTCCTTTCTAGATCTTCCTGAAGGTGGTGCTAACTCATCCACTTCTAATCCCAGCCAACCTCAATTTTGTGGCTGTTTTTCTTCATAAAGCTGCTAGTCTGCACAGGAACCCCCATTACCAGGCATCAAGGAGTAGGTATATGGGACACATGCAGACCATATCAAGATGAGTCTAGCTCCACGAGGTTACGCTCCAGCTGTGTGCATGACTTACCTCATCCCTTCCGTGGACTGCCAAACTGTCAATGATCCAAAATTCCCTCTCCTTTTTTCCCTTTTCTCTCTGTAAGGAATCAGGGCCCTGAACATGTGTCCCTGAATTCATGACCTCATACCATGCTTGTTCTACAAACTAGTCCCAACTGATAACAAATAGTGAAATCCTTGACAGCTGGGGCCATGTCTGCTATTTCTGAATCTTTTGACATCTATTTCATAAGATAGGCTGGGAAACATTTGGTCAATGTGATCAAGAAAGGATTCTCATTTACTTCCATTCTCGTGTCCCTATCCTCACTTAACTTCACTCAACTTTTCTGCATCTCACCATTTAACTCAAAAATTATGATTTTTCACTATTAAATTAAAGACCATCTCTATTAGAGAAAAGATAGAAGATCACCAAATAGGTATCAATGATGTAAATATCTTTTTGAATTTGATTTGCCAGCAATTTAGTTCTATAGTCTTTAAAATCTCTTCAACGATATCTTAATTTCCAAATATGCCAAACTATAAATTTGAATCATTCATTTAACAGATATTTATTAAGTCCATACTGTCTACTACGCTTGGTTCAGAGACACATAACTCAATAATCTAAAGAGAGAGAGAAATATTAACAAATATATTGTAAGACAATAGAAAGTATGTAAAAGTCTCAAATATACTAAAGACAAACATACCTTTGACCCAGCAATTCCATTTCCATGAACTGACATTTAGCTATAATAGTTTTGATTGACGTATATTAAAAGATTTGACATAAAACCTACTACTTGGCTATCCATGCAAGATAATCCAGCCTTTAAAAATGATGTTATATAAATATGTCTTGTTCTGGAAAGAAGTAATTTATATTCTTTCCCTGACAGCTGGCTGTATTCACATGATAGATTTTGAGTTATTAATATGTTTAAGAGCATGAACATAACACAAATATTTTAAATGGTTTTCTCTCTATATAATTGCACAACACATTTCAAGGACGATCAGCTGTCAAGCTTAGTTTACTGTGTCCTTTAAACTGTCTACAATATAAAAATGTTCTCACCTTTAAATGTCACAGTGTGACCTCAAAAAGCAACGCTGCATGAATGTGCAGTGACAGTTATGCCTAGGAGTTGGCATTTTAGGCAAAGCACAGGAAATATTAAAACAAACCTCTCAAGTACCCATTTTCTTAGACTCTGACCTTACTTTTGCATAAGACGCAAACATATATGCACACACACACCTCAACATATCACACGCAATGATATTTCCACAGAATACGTTCAAATACTTTTCACACTGTGGAAATGAAAAGAATATGTTTTAACATTTGAGTCACAAAACGAGAATATAAAAAGAAATGAATCAAGTTTTCTTAAAGGCAAGTCCAACAAACAAACAAAGAACATGCATCCCATGAATTCACACCAATAAAATCAATTCCCTAATGAAAGGGGATGCTTTTTTGCGCTGAAGTGTCGTGGTCATCGCGCTCTGAAAGTGTATTTTCTCAGCATGGGGAATACTGCAGTGCTTTTCCTCAAATATTAGTCCATTTATTTTCCTTGTATAATAAAAATGACACTAGCCGGTTAATGATGTGAAACCCTGCACACAAAATGAAGCTACTATCCTCTTTCTGCTGACAAGACCATAGTAATGCAATACAAAAAATTAGAAAAGAGAGGAATTGCGTCTCAGATGGAAATTCAGTTTATGATGTATTTTAACCAGCAGGGTCTCCACTTTACTAGGTAGCACATAGAAGTGCATGCAGTTAATTGATGGTTAGGAGGATTAAGATGTTATAATCAAGGAGCTAACTAGGTTGAGTTTTAACATAGTCTATACCATAACATATCTTTGAGTTTCTTTATATTTGGTAACCCTGGACAGAAAAATGAACACAAATTTGCAATTACATAATTTTTACAACACTATGTCTTTTTATGAACATAGCACCACACTGGGCTTTAAAATAATACTCACGTTTGAATTTCAGCATAAGAGCATGTGTTAATTACATGGGAAATCTAAATATTCAAAAGTACAGTTTTCTGTGAAAAGACTCTAGACTAGTTACAGAATATATAATAAAATCTTTCAGCATAGTTAATAGAAAATTTGTTGATAGTTCAATTCAAGTAAAAAATACTTAACTTATTAAGTACAGCAATTTCATTATCATTAACAAAAGAGTGAATAAGAGTAACCAAATTTTCAGTGTCCCTGCCAATATATATCTCTTTATAAGGAATCACATCTTAAAACAAATAATAATCCCTAAAATCAAGAACAAGACAAGGATGTCCACTATGGCACTTCTACTCAACAGGATAATGGAGGTCATGGCCAGGGCAACTAGGCAAGAAAAAGAAATCAAAGGCATCCAGATAGGAACTGAAGAAATAACGCTATCTCTGCTCACAGATGATATGATCTTGCATAAAGAAAATCTTAAGAATTCGTAAAACAACTTCTAAAACTGATATCAAGTTCAGCAAGGTTACAGGGCACAAGATCAATATATGAAAATCACTTGCATTTTTACACACTAGCAACGGACAATCTGAAAATGAAATTAAGAACAAACTTCCTCTTATAATAGCATCGAAATATAAAACCCTTAGTATTAAAGTTAACAAAAGGAGTGCCAAACTTATACTGTGAAAATGAAAAAAACTGTTAAAAGAAATCAAGGAAGCTCTAAATAAATGCAAAGACATTCCACGTTCACAGATTGGAAATTTTAATATTGTTGAAATGGCAAGATTCCCCAAATTAATCTAGATTCATTACAATCTCTATCAAAATCTCAGATGTTTTTTCTTTTTTGCAGAAATTGACAAGCTGATCCTAAAATTCATATGAAAATGCAAGGACATGGAATAGTCAAACCTTGAAAAAGAACAAATTTGGAGAACTCACACTTCCCAATTTCAAAACTTACTAAAAGGCTACAGTAATTGTGACAGTGCCAGACTGACATAGGGTAGATGTATAGATCAGTGGAACAGAATTGAGAATCCAGAAATAAATCCTTAGATATAAAGTCAACTGATTTCTACAATGCTGACAAGACAAATTAATGGTGAAATAATAGTCTTTTCAACAACTGGATATCCTCTTGCAAAAGAATGAAGTTGGACCTGTAACCTCACACTGCATATAAAAATTAACTCAAAATAGATTATGTATAGACCTACATGTAAGGGCTAAAACTACAAAACTAACAGATACTAAAAAGTGTTGCCAAGAATGCTGAGAAATTTGAACCTTCATTCACTGCTGTTGAGAACGTGAAATGTTGTCGTCACTTTGGAAAACAGTCTAGCAGTCCTCAAATTTTTAAAGATGGAGTTAACATATGACCCAGTAATCCAACTCCTAGGTATGTGTTCATGATAAAAGCATACCTCCACATAAAAACTTGCACATAAATTTCCTTGTAGCATTATTCATATTAGCCAAAAAGTAAAAACAAAGCAAATGTCTATCAACTGATGAATGAATAAACAATATGAGGTATACCCAAACAATGGAATATTATTCAGCCATATATGAAAATGAAGAAGTACCAATACATGTTACAAAATGAGTAAACCTTGAAAACATTATGCTAAGTTAAAGAAGCCAGTTACAAAAGATCACCAATTGTATGATTCTATTGTTTTTTTATTTTATTTATTTTTTTTTTTGTGAGGAAGATCAGCCCTGAGCTAACGTCCATGTCAACCCTCCTCTTTTTGCTGAGGAAGACCGGCTCTGAGCTAACATCTATTGCCAATCCTCCTCCTTTTTTTCCCCAAAGCCCCAGTAGATAGTTGCATGTCATAGTTGCACATCCTTCTAGTTACTGTATGTGGGATGCTGCCTCAGCATGGCTGGAGAAGTGGTGCGTCAGTGCACGCCTGGGATCCGAACCCTGGCCGCCAGTAGTGGAGCGCGCACACTCAACCACTAAGCCACGGGGCTGGCCCTGTATGATTCTATTTATATGAAAGGTCCAGAATAGGGAAAGATATAGTGACAGAAAGTAGATTAGTGGCTGCCAGGGGTAGGAGGAGAGGACAATGAGGAGCGATAGGTAGTGGGTACAGGATTTCTTTTGGGATGAATGAAAATGTTCTAATACTAAATAGTGGTGATAATTGCAGAACTGTGTAAATATACTAAACCTCGCTGAAGCATACACTTTACAGTGTGGATCTTATAGCATATAAATTTAATCTCAACAAAACTGTTATTAAAAAATGATTTTACAGTCACAGAACCACATCCTATTTGGCATGGTGGAATGGGTACCTACAGACAAAATACAGTACTCATCTTCCACTCATTGAAGAACTGTGCAAGTTGAGCCAGAGATGTTTCGGTGGCCATTAGAAAGTACTTAGAATGAAGACCATTACTTGCACAATAGTGTGACCTGTGTTTGACATTTTCCTGCTTGCACAGTATTATAACCTAATCACGCTGAAGCTTCACTAGATACAAAAGTACCATGCTGATCATCAGAAGGTCTTGCTTTTAATCATTTGTCTACTAGCAAATGACCACACCAAGTAACCTAAGCCTTTCCATTTGGAAAGTCGGGATTTTCCTTTATGATTCCTACCTCATAAAGATGCTGTGAATTTAAAACAAGATCTACTTAGAGGCATTGCACTCATATATAACTACAGTTATTAATGGTTATGCAGTTGTCAATGTTTACATTGTTACCACCTAAAATAAATCTGGTATATGAAATACACATTTCTTGGGCAAGTATATTATAATAATTACTTTACAATATCAAAAGTAATTTCAATATTCCAGATATCAGGAAGTTCTAGTTTCTGAGTCAGCAACACGTGACCACTGTGTATAAGTCCATGTGAGATCTGTGAAGTGCACACTGCTAAGAACCCAGCACAAAATACACTCAAATCCCGTGATTATCCGCTTATCCCTTAAATAACTGGCTTTAATTTGATCTTCCATAATTTTACATCTACTTTAACTACTCTAACACATATACTTATTAATAAATCGAAGAAGAAATATAAAAAAGTCAAGCCTTTACATCTATCCCCATTGAAACTAAACTACTTGCACACGAAATCAAGTTAAAGTAATTCTCCATATGTCTAAAGTCTTCTCTCTAGGATAGGGTAACACTAATTTAAGTGATTATGCTACTTAAGTAATTTTAAGATAATATAATTTCACCCCCAGAACACCTATTCCTCCTTCTTCTTTCTTTTTTTTTCTATACCCACTCCTTATCTCCAAACACAAACAAATGTAGGTATATTAAAAGAAACAGAGAAAATATTTACCCCACATGTCCTTCCTTAATAGGCATTATTAAAATCATTGTACAGATGAAGTAACTGAGGCTCAGTAAAGCTAAGCAACCAGTCCATTGTAACATGGCTGGCCAACACTGGAGCCAGAATTCAGCTCAGACTAATTTTATAGACCACACACTTGACCATTACATTCTTAACAGCAACCATTTACCGCTTCTTTTTATAGCAAAACTTTTCAAAAAGCTTCCAGTTCTTTAGGTACCATTCACCTACCTTAATTGGACTTTCATGCCCACCATTTCACTGAAATCGATCTTGCCAAGGTCACCAATGGCTTCCATGCTGGCATATCTCACAGTTACTAATCGTGATTCATCTTACACATCTAAGCAGCACTGAACATGTCGGACAGCCTCCTTCTTGAAATCTTCTCTTTTTGGCAGCTGTGAGTTAAAAGTTCTTATGGTTTACTTTTCATTCTCTTTTGTGGGCTCTTTCCTCTTCCTCAACTGCTAAATATCAGGATGCTTCAGTCCTAGACCACTGGCACCTTGGCTTCTGCATCTGCGCTTTCAGGAGTAGACACAAGATACTGTTTGAAATTACTTGGATTTTATTTCCTTGTTTGGTTTATTGTCTTCCCACACTAACACGCAAGCTTCATGAGTCATGACACATAGGAAGTATTTAATAAATATTTTCTGGATGGAAGGATAGATGGACAGAAGGAAGGAAGGAAGAGAGTGTGGTATGGGCATAAACTTTAATCCCTTCTTCCTGGAAAAAACTGAGACCTGATCTGGTAAGGAGTGACCATAGAATATCTCTACGTCCTGGCTCTCTTTTCTGACAAAACGTGGGTCGGCTTTGTCTGCGATTTGCATCCCCCTGCATCCCACTTCCTAGGCCAATCTGCATCAGAATTGTTGAATCCAAGTATTATCATGACCCTGCCCCTACAGAATCCTAAAATTAACCTAGATTAAAGAGAAGGACCAAGTCTGTTTGTGATACTTGCTGAGTATACATCCTCCAGAGGGGAACTAAGTTATGCTGGACTTAACCACCCTCTCATCAAGCAGAGATGCCAAAAATCAGAGGCAGAGTGAGGCTTGTACTAGGCCTAAAGAGATTAAGCTCATAGTAGCAGGATCCCTTTTACAGGTCTTTCTGAGAAACCTCCAGTTTAGCATCAGGCCTTGATTTCAGTCATAGTAAGTTGTCACCCGCAGGACTTTTCCTCCAGGGCCTTCTTTAATTTCCTTTGAGTCCTGTCTGATACTCTCAACGTGTGGCCCTCCTAGTTTTGACTGCCTTCATCCAGTGCCAACTCATCAACAACCGCGCCTCCTGCTTTCCCCAGGCAGATGGGCGCCCTGATCTCCAGCTGATCCTCAGCAGCTTTTGTGGAGAATCTGTGTCATTTCATCGACCATATGCCAGAGCTCAGCACCTAGCAGTTTGCGAAAAATAGACTTAATATAGCCAGGATTTCTGTTTAGGAGAAATGTTAATGACAATAATGATTTACATTTCACAGTGAAACAGTGTGATTTTATGAACCTAAAGAAAGAAATGAAAAAATGATTGTGCTATTTGGTTTATAATTTACTTAATGCAATTTTCCTATTTTCTATATTTCTTATTTTAATTCATGGAGAAGTAGAGGAGTAATTTGAATGTTCAAGCAGATGATGAACTTATTATCACTTAGAAATACAATAAACATTCGTATCAAGGGAAAATTGGCCATTCCAGAAAAATGACATAGTCAAAGACTTTTTTTTGAAATTAAAATGGCCATATATTTTCTAATGCTATTTACCTTTCAATTTTGCCCCCTCCCCAGCAATCACAATGTCCAATGAATCCTATCTTAACATCAAGGCACATGTCAGACGACTCTTCTCTCTAACTCAGCCTGCCTTGATTAACCTCAAACAATTTATTTAATCTATCTCAGCCTCTATTTGCTCATCATCATTCTTACAAAGGAATAATATAACTCTCCCTTAAAGAGTTGTTCTGAAGATTGAATGAAACAATCCAGGTAAAATATTTAGTACAACACTTGGCTCACAGTAACTGCTCAGTGCATGTTTGTCATCATCATACTCATTACCATCACAGTTATACAAATATATAACACTTACTTTGAATTTTCTTAGCATTCTTCAAAATAGTCTGCCGCACATTATTCGTATCCAAGTCCTAACGCAGTATTTGGCAGACATTAAGCATTTAGTAAATGTATATTGAGTGTTGGTCACGAATTATCCCCTTTTGTAGTTCCACTGAAGCAAAGATCATGTTGCATCCCTTCTGAGGATGGACATAGAATTAGGGACAACAAACACAACGGATGCTCACTGAATGAACAGTGCATAGCCAATGATAATATCCATTAGGAAATGATCAGAGAGCTACGTATTCCATTACAATGACAAGTGACACCAAACCCACTCCCAACCAGAATAACTTATAAACTCTCCTTTCTTGCCCTTTACTGATAACTGATTACATGTATAAAGAACATTACTGTAACCTGTAGAGTCTATCCAGCTGTATGAGACCAACTTCATACAGCAATGTTTAAAGTACGATGAAGAAAGAGATCCATCTCAAATCAAGTAGGCATACTGCATGACTACTGGCTATTACTTCTGGCATCAAAGAGTGTGAGAATTAAAGATATTAAATATTAAATAGATAAATGTTAAATAGAGAATAATCTATTTAATATTGTCACTTAAACAGATTTTTGAGTCTGTGTCTGTTGGAGTAAAGATTATAAATTTTGCACGATAGACATGATGGAGGTAGTTTATTACTCAATCTTCATGCTGTGTGGTTTAGTGGAAAGGGCCATGGACTGGAAGTCCCAAGATTCCAGCTGTATAGTATTGACTTCATGATTTTGGACAAGTCACCTTACATCCAAGACTAATTTTCACCTGAAACCTGTCAGTGCCCTTCCAATTGTAACACTCTAAGTTTCCAATAATAAACCCATCACCCCAATCTGGTGTCTTGTTAGTATTAGCCTCCAGAAGCACTCCTGCAGACTACAATCAACTCTCTTTTCCATGTTAGAATTCAACATTATATCCAGGCTCTATCTGCAGGGAGACAATATCAAATCAGCGCTCACAAAGAGGATTCAGTGCAGCCAGCCAACTCTTTCTCTATGTGAATGAGACTCTCTCATGTAGTCCAAAGACAGCATACACCAGTATATCCCATTCATTCTAATCACAGCCTAACTCATGACAAGACGGCAGACAGGGCCATAGCAGGTATCAGATCCCATTTATTCAGGATGCAATCCTGTTATCCCATAGGGACACAGGGACCATTTTTGGATAATAAAGGAGCAGACGGAAATTTTTGGACATAGGAAAAATGTAATACAATTAATACTGTCTCTATAAGTTACACATACACATATATTTTGGTGCAGAAGCACATATACATTTTAATTACTTTTAAAATCAAGTTTCTGAGGGAAAACTAGTACATTTCAACATATATCATCCAATATTTCTGATATCAAAAAGTTATAGTGGACCTGCTTGGCATGATTACATGAAATGGGTTGGCTTCCCCATGTCATTTGCCATTGAATCTGTAGATTTTTTTAAAAAACTTTCCATAACTGTACTAATTTCACACTTAATCCACAATACTGGCCATGTTCAAAGGTTAATATATCACACAATTATGAAGGATAACAATTAGGTTTTCTCCAAGGCTTGTTCCAGCTCTAAAGCAAATCATTCTACAATATCTGTAGTAATATGTGGATGTGTAATATTACTATTTTCAAATCACATCAGATTATGTTTTAAGATTCTTATAGTTTCTGACTTAGAGTTGTTTCTATGCCTTTAAAAAATAATTTTCCAGTAGACATAAATGCATAGAGTTGTATAACCATCAAGTCTCTCAACAATTACTGATCCTAAACTTCAGCACACAGAACAGGAACCTTCGATCCTGTACTTATATTATATGACATTATACGAAGATAACCCGAAATCTGCAAAGGAGCGTTTCTCCGGCGTCCACAGATTTAGTGGTTCAGGTACAGAGCACCGCAGGCTGGAGGCTACATCTCTTAAGAGAGGAACTTTGGGTAAACACACAAAAGCGACTATCTTAGGTCATCACCAACTGGAATATAATGAGAAGAATGGACTGGTCCATTCACTGATATCTGAAAAGATCCAACACACAGAGGGCTTCCTGCATCTGCTCTCTCTCTTCTCTGGCTAGAGTGCTTCCTCTCCACATATCCAAATCCTGCCCACTCTTTTCAGCCAGGTCCACTTACTCCTGCTCTGATCAGCCCTCCTTGGACACGGGCAGCACGTCCTGGTCTCTCCTTGCTGTGAATGGGGTCCACAGCTCGCCTCCACCTCTCATTTCCCTTTTCCCAGTGCAACATCTGAGCATAGGCCAGGCTTCCACTCACGGCCCTGGGTCCCGGTACTTTATCTACATTATTGTCGAAGTGATTCCTCAGCTAATTAATCCCCTGGTTATACAAGTTCAACCATGTTTAAAAAGTGATCCTCATAAATCATGACGGACAGAAATGCTTGTTCAGAAAAAATCCCTTAAGGGTCAGCTCCTTTTGAAACTTTGTCAATTGAAGGCAAGATGACAGAGAGGAGAAGCCATAAAGCCCCTTGCTGGAAACTCTCATCCCTTCACTGTCCTGGCATCCCACCCTTCATGTACCCCACCCTCCATCTCCACCTTCCCACCCCCCCTTCTGCCCGACTTCCACTCCCATTTGAGCACTCAGTCACAACACGTTCCCCTTCACCTCCTAACAAAACAGAGTCATTTTAATGGGCTCCTTGACTTATTACATCCTGACTTCAACACAAACACACTAAAGCATTAAACCAAAAGTGTTTTTGTTGCAAGCTGTGGAATGAAAAGCTTTTGTTCTTGGCTAACAGAATTTCAAGCATCAGCAAACAGGATTTTTATTGTTGTTTTGGGTCTAGAAGGAGCCATGAAGGGACACTCCAGTCCTTGCTGCTTTAATGGTAGGCTGAGGAAGGGCTGCCACACATGGAGAACCCTGTGCTTACAACAAAGCCCTCTCCAAAAGGAATTTAGGCAATTTGAAGATTGGTGCTAGAGACAAACGGGGGAGAAGAGCTTCTGTGTGTTCCTTAACAAATTCCTCTCTCTAAAAAAATCCACCTTTCCTTTTTCCAACAAAGCACCTACACACTTCAACAAAATTATTGCCCATAATAAAATAAATGTAGTATGAATGTTTTCTGATGGCAATATACACTAAAACTTGTATCATACATCAAATTATGTATGTAAAATCAACTCATTTGCAAAACTTGTCTTTGTTTCCCATTATGTGAAGGAAGCAAATGTATAAAAAAAAAAAACTATAATGTTGTCCTTTTACCTGAATCCTTTATATGCTGTGTTCATTGATCCATCGCTTCCTTACAATTCTCAAGGTTCTTTGTATGATATTATTTGACACAGAAATTTAAACATAATATTTACCTAATTTAGAAAAGCAGGTTGTCTAAGGAAGCTGAAAGTGGTGTTTGTGTTTCTTATAGTGTGATGTTTCCCCAGTGAAAGTGAGCAACACATCATGGTACTAACTTCCTCGTGAAAAATACACTAGTGCCTTTTAGCTATGGTCAAACATCCACACTAGAGTTACGTATCAAAGGAGAGTTTTCATATTTAGCCCAACTCGTAGCATTCAGAGAGCAATTATCAACAAGAAATGGTTATTGAATGATCAGTTATCAATAACTGTTGAATTATCAACAGGAAACACCTCTCTGGATAGCCTCCTCCACTAGGAGGCTCTTGCCAACATATGTGACATCTCAGAGTTGAACTTACATACTGCACAACTGGATACAGTGTCTTTTTATACTATGAATAAAATTTTCAAATTAAAAACATATAATCGTATTTGAGTTTCCAAAGAATTTAGGAAGAGGTTCAATTTAAACATTTTTGTGTGTGTGTGTGTGAGGAAGACCAGCCCTGTGCTAACATCTGCCAATCCTCCTCTTTTTTTGTTGAGGAAGACTGGCCCTGTGCTAATATCCATGCCCATCTTCCTCCACTTTATATGGGACGCCACCACAGCATGGCTTGACAAGCGTTGCGTTGGTGCATGCCTGGGATCTGAACCTGTGAATCCCGGGCCGCCGCAGCAGAGCGCGCTCACTTAACCACTGGTGCCACCGAGCCGGCCCCAATTTAAACATTTTGATCTAAGATCTCAGGCTTTGTAGGTAAGGATACCCAATATTCCATCACCTACTTGTGAGACACCAGAAACATCAAAGGCTGGAGGAAGAACAGTACTGTCATGAAGTGCACACATCTCAGAAGGACGGCCCAACACTACAAGCAGCTGCATGCCACCTTGTTGGTAAAAGCGTTGATGTTCAGACCTCACCGTCAGGTGCTAGCCATGCAGGCTGCACAAGGCTGTGTCTTCAGATAAAATCAACCAGCCAACACTTACCTATAGCTTGCCATATGCCAGCTCTCCTCTAAACACGTCTGAACACTTCATGTACGCTAACATGTAATCCTCACAACAGCCCTGCTGATCAGGAACTATTATCACCCTCTTTTATACATAAGAAAACTAAGGTGCAAAGTTACACACAGAATACCATTTGAACCAGCTATTCCCACTTCCAGGTATATTCCCCAAAGAATTGACAGCAGGGACTCAAACTGATAACTGTACACCCATGTTCACAACAGCATTATTCACAGTAGCGAAAAGGTGGAAACAACCCAAGCATCCATCAGCAGATGAATGGATAAACAAAAGCTGGTCTATCCATATAGTGGAATCTTATTCAGCCTTAAAAAGGAATGAAATTCTGATATACGCTACAACATGGATGAACCTTGAAGACATTATGCTAAGTGAATAAGCCAGACACAGCAGGACAAATATTGTATGATTACATTTACATGAGGTCCCTAGAAGAGTCAAATTCATAGAGATAGAAAGTAGAATAGAGGTTACCAGGGGCTGAGAAAGGGGGGATGGGGAATTATTGTTTAATGGGCACAGAGTTTCAGTTTTAGAAGATGAAAGATTCTAGAAATGGATAGTGGTGATGGTTCTACACCATTGTGAAAGAAGCGGAATGTCATGCTCCAAATCATTGAGCCTGTAAATGGCAGAGCTTGTCCTAGAGCTCTAGTGCAATCTAGCACCAGAGGCCACATTCTTAGCTATGTGCCAGCAGGACGCACATGCCTGCACCCACGTCTGCCATCAGTGCTAGTTGCGGCGATGAGTTGAACCAACGAACTCATGCACAAGGCACATCATGGCGGACTATAATTCACACTGGTACACCTGCCAGGCCTTCACGAGACCCCCAACAAGGCTGTCTGCAAGCCTGCTCCTGGCTCCCACCCTCCCTCCCACACACCTCCAAGTGTGGATCAGACTCTACGTCTCTCTGAACTTGCCCTTCCTCGGCTAACCCCTCCGCCTCCACTCCCTTTATCTCCAGGTTCTTAAGTTCACCTTTCCTATTTCCTGCATGTTTCATTTTGGATTGATAGAAGCACAGATGGAGTCAGTGGCTATTCCACCAACATCTCCTTCTAAGACATTCCAGTATGCATCTCTGGGACTTTTTATTATTTGTTCCTCTAGTTATAGTTTCTCACCAAGAACTCTGTCACCAGATGACATTCTCCTAAGCTACAATGTCACTATATTTAACATTTCATATAAACCTGTCTTCTAAATTTTACTGTGTACTCTTAAAGAAGAGAGGGTGATCTTACACTTTATTTTCCCCTCGGCACTTAATAGAGAACAGCAGACAAAGAGACGCACAATAAACATTTGCGTAAGGAATGTCTTCCTGACAGGTACTCTAGGGAGTCATCTAGATAATGGCAACAGTTTATGACTTGGACACTGAGATGCATTACAAGTCTACAGTGTTTTTCTAAACAGATTTCTTTAGAAAAGTAAATAAACTAGAATAATATAATAACACAACAATATTAACAGTTTCAGTTAAAACAAAACAACCACCTCACGCAGTATAAGCATACATACAAAGAGAGGCACATTTAAAAGTTCCCAGGGGACTTATCAATCGATGTCATTTTTCATCATCAGTCTCTAAGCCCAGGCATCTCATACAGGGTTCAGAAAGAATGAACATATTGTTACTCATGCAATTGTACTTGGTGTCAAAAGACAACATCATCCATCAAAGAGGCATCACGGTAAATTCAAGCCAAGCCTGCCTAGGGCTGCACGCACAGATGCTTTTCGGAACACTGGTTTTCTCGGAGTCTCAAAGCCATGCTCTTAAAAAATGATTGGCCGGCTTTTCATTTGTGTACTTACTTTGAGGCATCAAGTAAAACACAGTAACTCATGAAATGAAGAGTTTTTATTCCCAATGGTTCAGTTAAAAGATGAAATTTCTTATTATTTATATTCAAGAGTTAGTCTTCCACCTCATTGGAGATTTTAGAAAGTCAAAGTAATTAAAATAGATCAGAGGATTTGGGACAGCCCTGACTGGAATAGGAAATGATTTCTCTGAAACCACCAAAAGGGAGGTGCAGAATGTGGAGCTGGTGACAGGAACTTCTGAGCAGAGCCAAGGTCTTCAGGGAGCTCTGTCCCAAATGTCCAGCTACACACGATGCCCAACCTCACTCCACTCAGCCTGAGCCTGCATCGGGGAAGATGACCGAGGAGAACTGAACATGCTGGCCACGGCCAGCTGGACTTTTGGGGCAGAGTCTGAACTGGGCTCACACAGGAAGTGAGCATGGACATACCTGCTGAACAGAAGGCACTTAGGTGTGGCAGGCATTTTTTTGAATGAATCCTGATCTGCTCTGATTTTAATGGGGACATCAGGTTACCATCAGTAGCAAGGTGGCCCCAGCAGCAGTGTTTGGGGTTGGCAGGTTGTGTTTTCGGCTTCAGAGACACACCTGAGTTTCTGATCCTCTGACAGGAGACAGCAGACCTGTGTTGACAAGAGTGGGGTGATGAAAATATTTGAGAAGAGAAACCCCAGGCTCACGCTGTGCTAACTTGAGCAGATTGGTACTTGCAGTAAATGACAAAGTGGAGAACAAGGATGCTTGGCCACATTTGCAGTCACTTGTTGTGAGATCTGAGGAGGTAAGGGTTGCTTACCCTCTGGCCAGAAGGAGATGGAAATCAAGACTTGACCCAAAGGCAGTCCTGTTTCCATCCTACCAAGTGGTCTTCTCAAGCGAAAGTGGGAACGCTAATTATGCACACACCAGCAAACGAGGGAACAATGCTTAGCCTGAAAGTTTTATCAACAGTAAAATGTGTAAAAAACAGATTTTTTTTTTAAACAGAGATATTGTTATGTTTGGGAATGCTAGTAAACTGATTATCTAATTTCTGTTAAAAAAATCAAATGCTCTGTAAAGCCAAAGCCTTTTTTTTTTTTTTTTTGTGAGGAAGATCAGCCCTGAGCTAACATCCATGCCAATCCTCCTCTTTTTGCTGAGGAAGACCGGCCCTGAGCTAACATCTACTGCCAATCCTCCTCCTTTTTTTTTTCCTCCAAAGCCCCAGTAGATAGTTGTATGTCGTAGTTGCACATCCTTCTAGTTGCTGTATGTGGGACGCGGCCGCAGCATGGCCGGAGAAGCTGTGCGTCGGTGCGCGCCCAGGATCCGAAACCCGGGCTGTCAGTTGTGGAGCGCCTGCACTTAACCGCTAAGCCATGGGGCCGGCCCCACCAAAGCCTTTTTTTAATGAAGTCCATTTTACATGTAGATATTCAGAAGAGGAGACAAAAAAGAAGAGAAATTATTTACAGTTCATAAATAAGAAATACACACTATGGTTCTACATAACTTGAGCCTTCTCTGATCTATTTTTAACTCTGCTTTGATGCTCAAGAGAAACTCCCAGGGAAAAAATGATTCAATAAAAAGCAATATCCTCGTGGGAGCATAATCAAATAAAGCTTAGTTTGGAAACTGGTTTTGTAGTCTCCTAAATACAAAGCATGCAATGGATTTACTAGATCTTTAGCAAAACCATGAATATGAATGGGGACTTCAGAGTTAACCCAAGATTATGCAGATAACTTAAGCTTTATTCAGAACAAAATTTCAAATAGATTTAGAAATATTTTCATAAAAAAGGGCTGTAAAGAGATTAATGGTATTTTCAAACAATCTAAAATCGTGGATTTGAAAGATCTTGCTTTGGTTTATTGTCTTTTTAAAACTACTCAGAACAATATGCACTTAGGTATTTAGAACAGAATTATTAAAATCCTTTTGTACTGATAACTCCATCATTCCTATATTACTTAGAAACAGTAATTCATCTTGAAAATTACATACTATATGAAGTAAGATTGCTTTTATAAGCTGTACTTTTTCCTGAGCTTTAAGCTATACTGTACCCTGTACTTGGCTTAGTTTCAGATACCAAAATGCTTCTATCAAATGGGCATCCTAGATTCTCTTTGAGTACAATTGTTTCTTTGGCTTTAACTCCCTAAATGCTCACCTCAAAGTTTTCACGATCAAAGAAGTTGGTACAATTCTAGCTGGGAAGCAAGTGTGAGAAGAGGACTCTAGAATGGCTTATAGTGTCTAAATACATAATGAAAATACCAGTTGAAAGATTCTTTTGATAAATATCAATATCCTTAGATGGTCAGAAATGAGTGGGAGATGAATAATCCTCTCCCTACAACTATCATGTGGTTTAAAAGAATCCAGTTTTAGACCTAGTTTGGGCTTATGTCCAAGTATTCTTGCCCAGCAGATGCAAAAGTCACAGAGCCTGGGGGCCGGCTGCTCCGGTTCGCGTGCTCCGCTTTGGCAGCCCAGGGTTCACGGGTTCGGATTCCAGGTGTGAGCCTGTGCACCGCTTATTAAGCCTTGTTGTGGCGGTGTCCCATATAAAGTAGAGGAAGATGGGCACGGATGTTAGCCCAGGGCCAATCTTCCTCAGCAAAAAGGAGGAGGATTGGCAACAGATGTTAGCTCAGGGCTAATCTTCCTCAAAAAAAAAAGTCACAGAGCCTGTGTTTGTGGCTTGGGGGAGTTCCCCTCTCTGCATCCAGGCCCTGGGGCCAGCACCTTACAAGAGAGAAGAGAGGTTCATTCCAAAATGGACAAAGCAGCATTTCCATGGCAGAAATGGCCAATCTCCAAGCCAGTTCAGGTGACCGAATCCTTGGGAGCGGGGGAGTTGTGGGACCCACAAGGCTCAGACCTCAAGCCCTGAGCAGCGTACTCAAAATTCTAGAGTGCAAAATTTTCCAGAATCTGACACTCCACTCACACAAGGGTGGCAGGGCCCTGCCAACACTTCTAACCACATATATATCTTGACACTGCTCATCTCATCCATGACTACATGTCTCCAGCACCCCTTTGCATTGGCAAAACCCATTGGTATGGATCTTGGTACCCGGTTTTTAAGAGCCCAATGATCATACCTAGATTACTGACTTCTGATTGGGGTTCTCAACTGCTTATTATCCATCTCTAGAGTGAAAAATAATGTTAGTTTGCAAACACACACATACAGCACTCTGTTTATACCGAAGTATCTCTAAAATAAATTATTCTATAGACAAAATAACATGGCTTTCTCGCTTGCAAACATAACCATCATTACCAATTTACTCCACTGGTGGGAGAGGAAGTGATGGGAAAATTGATACCTTGTTACAACTGCTCTTTTCGAATTTACAAAAAGGATCTAATCCAGTGGGGTCAGGCGAGGGTAGATGATACAACTGTCTCCAAAAAAGCAAGGTTGGCCAAAGAAAATGGGAATAGGGCCATGGCAACATGTCATGTGTAGGAACAAACGAGAGGACACTAAATGAACTAATCAAATCTATGTAGGTGAGGGATGAGGAAGTGAGGGATGGCAGGGGACACTGGCCCCAGGGTGAATTCAAAAAGTTAGGGTGAGCCACTGCCATGGGGGATTATTACCATAAGATAGTAAATATTAATTATTACCATGGGACAATTCAGAAAAGAATAAAGAATGAAATTAAAACCACCCAAAGATCACATTCATCATTTTGATATATGCTTTTCCAGGCTTCTTTTCTATGAATATTTTACACAGTTGATATACCGCACATAGAAATTTATATTCTGCTATTTTCACCAAAGATTACAATTAATGTCATTTAACAATGATTTTGATCATCGATTTGGTTTGTCTGCTAAATAAAGTTCAGTAACGTTATTTAAAATATGTCATGAAATCAGTGAAAGTAATGAGAAGTAAGAAAACTAGTGTGTATAAAAATATTTTGTTCTATCATTTCAAATTATTTCTACAGGCTCAAAATAGCAAAACAAAAATCATGAGGGGGCTTGGAGAAAATGAACATCTGGGAGCTCAGGAAACAAAATTTAAAATATTTCACAGAATAAATTTTTATATTATCAAGGAAAAGTCAGACGCTGAAGCAAAAGGCTTCTTACAGCCACCCCAGGTTTGCTTACTGTTTCTCCACTGACATAATAAAAAAGAGAGATGGGGATGGAAAAGCAGTTGAAGTAGTCACTTTACATAAAAGGAGTATGCAATTCAGAGGAAATTATGTGAGCAATTAATGCCTCTTTATGAAATGATAAGGCAATTAGTGGAAACTTTAACACCAGCCACTAGTGTTCACGAGAAGTGGCAGCCCCAGGGGGCCGAGAAGGAGAAAGGAGGAAATGCAAGTTCACAGAGACACTTGGAGCTAAGAGGAGTCAAGAGGAGCTCATATTCACGTGCATAAGAGGTCACCCATCTTTTCTAAAAATATGGAATTGACATTAATTCTTGCATCAAATGCAAGACTTTTAATGCCTAAATAGATAAACATTTTAATAGGAAGCAACATGATAGGCTCTGTTTATATTTCTGAGTCATCAGTTAACAGCCTTCAATAGCCTTGTACAATAAACCATACTCAGGAACACTATCTGAAGTCTTAATGGGACACGACCTATGACTCCTTCCACCTGGTTGGGACTTGGTAGCCCACAGCTGCTGTCCCAGGGAGAAAATGTTTTCCCAGCAGATCTGTTGGGAATCATGAGCACAAGCCACTGGGACTTCAGGCAGTGAGCACCCTTTGGCCTTGACCACACTGTGGAGGTCCAGATGGAGCGGGAGGCACCAGGGTGGCCTGGCCTCAGCTAAGCCCTTACATCTAGCCCAACTCCACCTCTCCCACGAAGCTTCCTTTCCCGGCAAAGGCCTGCCGTCAAACATCAACATCTTCACCTAAGGCAGCTCCACCTCTTCGGCTTCATGGAGGCCACTGGTCTTTACAATCAGTGGGCCGCTCAAGGCAGCTTCTTTCAAATCCTGATGTGTATTCTGTGTGTCTAACAAGCTTCCAGGTGATGCTGATATTCCTGGTCTTGGCACCTCACTTTGAGAAGCCAGGATTTAGTAACCTAGACTGTAAAAGGAGGGGACGCTGACACATCATTACCGAGAGCTTCCTGCCTTTGCCCTGCCTGCAAGAATGAATGCATTCACAGCACTCCAGCTCCTGCACAGGAGTGAATTTTACAGGATCATCTTACCCAAAGAGTTGTCCCTCTTAGTAGCCCCTCCCCCCCAAAATCAACATCCATTCTTTTCTTCTCAAATGGCAGGAATACAAAAACAGCCTTTCCTCTTCCACTTTTATATTGTTTCCATTTGGTAAGCCATTTCACCTTCCTTAATTAATTTGATGAGTAGGAACATCTTGTGGAAAAATTGAAAACCCCAAGGTTGTTGCAAATAACTGCATACTCCCACAGCTTCCCAGGCTTGTCGTGGGCACTAGAGTCCCACGTTCTTGGAGGGAAACCTAGGGAACAGTGCAGCTCATAGGGGTAGGAGGCAGAGATCCTAGGGCTGATTCTCTGCCTTGGGTTCTGGCAACATCCATTTAAAATCTGAGCCTCAGACTCCTTGTCTGAAAATGGGAGTGATGCCTCCTTCTTCAGAGTGTTGTTATCAGAATAAAATGAATTGAAGTATGGGGACCCGTTAGTGAGCTAAATATTCTAAGAAACGCATAAGCTAGCTTCTCCTCAAAGACTTTTCTGTCAACTCACTGTCTCTGCTCTTTTGTTCTTAAAATACTTTAAAAAATAAAAATAACTACATATGCTTCTTATAGAACACTAATTAATCTATGCTAATTTAAAATACAAAAGGAATTCTAATAAAATACTTGCCTTTCTCACTCTACTCAACTATATGTGTTGTCAAAGAACAGCCTGCAATATGGCATAAAATGTGCTTCAAAATACTCCCAAATAATATATAACACTCTCTTGTGTGTATGTTAGCATTATGGTATATTTTCTTCTCAAATCTGTTGGTTTCCTATACATGATTTTTTCCCATAGGTAGTTACGATGCTGAGTGTGAAATTTCTTGCCCTGCTTTTTTCATTCTCCATTATAATGAACCTTTTTTACAAGTGTAATTTCGTAAGAGGCAGCTTTATTCCTTGTTTATTTCTTGAGTATTTACAGATTGAAGGAAAACTAAAAGTATTATTGCATCTGTAATCTCACAGAATATTATAAAAAATATGGTATTTCCATGTTTGACACATCTCAGAAAAATGGAATTGAAATATGAAAAATGTGCAGTGGGAAAATTATAAAATTAGTAAAATATATGAAAGGATTGATTTACAAAGATTACTTTTCTCCTGTTGTTACAAGCATGAACTCTGGACCTCCATTAGCAGGTTCAAATCCCAGATCTGCCACTTACTGGCTAGTGACTCAGAAAAGAATCCTAAACTCTGTGACCTTCCATTTCCCCATCGGTAAAACAGGGCTAAAGCCAGACCTCCCTCCCAGGCTTTTTGTAAGAATTAAATGCAATTCTAGATGCAAAGAGCTTAGAAGAACCCTTGATCCACAGTAAGCACTCAATAAGTATTAGCTCTTTTTATTTCAAAGTACATTTAACAGGTCAGAGCAGTGGTTTTCAAAGTGTGGTCTCCAGACCCGCTGTATCAGCATCACCTGGGAACTTAAAAATACAAGCTCTCGGGCCTGATCCAAGACCAAGTGAATGAGAAGCTGGTGGGGTGGGCAGAGGGGGACAGCAATAGTCTTTAATAAGCTCTCCAGGTCATTCTGATGCACTCTCAAGATTGTGAACCACTGGGATAAAGGCAGAATATATCGCTGGCCCCTTTTTATAGATATGAATTCCCAATAGTTTTCCAGTTTTGTTTTATGTATTAATTCATTTGAGCTGGTGAGGGAAAGGTTGGTTAACAGCTATTAAGCACTCTTAGAGATGACCCAGGTATCTTTAACGTTAGTTCATGATCTTTATGATACTTAGGCATTCTGAAACAAAATTCGTCCTCAGAGTAATAAATTAAATATCTGAAAAATAATGTTGAAATTATCCTTTTTATTATAACTCCATACAAAATCGAGGGCAAATATTGGCATTAAAAACTTTAATCAAAAAACATTATAGGATTGAATAGAACTTATATACATTGTACAACTCATAGTTCTGAAAATCCATTCAGTCTCAGATATTATATGATTCTTTTGAGTTGAGCATTAGTATACTACAGACACAGAATAAAGAGATTACCTTAAAAATGTTTTTTTCGATTCTGATTTGACATGGAAAAGGAAAGCAAAGACCAAGTGATAAAGATACTCACTCTTAGGTTGGGAGAATGGGCACTCTTGTAGCCTGGTATTCAAAAGAGGGTACTCTTCCCAAGAGCAGGAAGAAGGGAGGGATATATACTTAAAGTATGGTACTAGCTTTAGTAAAAAGAATTATGAAAAGCATATATTAAAATCCTATATAAAAATAAAGTAAAAGCAAACTCTTTAAAATACATACTCATAAACTTTTATAAATTTTTCTTCATGATATTCTCTTAGAAAATAATATTACAGACTGTGGAATCATAAGTGTTACTTTTGAACTCATTAATCACCAATTTAAGACTCTCTATAGCCACCCACAATGTTCCTAGAATATTCTGAAGTAATTCATGAGCCCATCTACCATTTGTTGGATTCACTGTGAACTGAATCTGAAGAAAATCTTCCCGCATGGGCACATTTTGGAGCAGATTATCCATGCTCATACTGGTTTATTCCAAACAGCAAACCAGCAGTGTGCCCATAAGCCAACTCCTTCCCCCAGACTGGCAGACTGACCATGCCTCAAATTCCATAAGAATTAGATAGATTCCCTTTCCAATTTTATTATAATAGTTTAGAAGTCGGGATTTTCATCTAACAGAAGAGTGGGAGAAAGAAAGAAAAATGCATGGATCTTTGTAGGACACTCAGGAAAGCACACACATCTATGCCTTTCCATCAACAAGCAAGGCTCATCCAAAGGAAGCACAGCTGTAATTCTTACCCATTTCAACACTTTCATCAACATAATAGTTTGCTCGTTTAACCAACTGCCACTATCTTTAATAGTATTCTTAGCGTATTAAAGCAAGGAATGCTGTATAAACAGGGCAAAGAGATTTATTATAATATTTTTTTTCCTGATCTTAATTTCAAAGATTAATTGCTGTCGCTAATAATGCTGCTTCTGCTATTTTCGTAACACTTTCTGGATGCTAAGAAACTCAGCAATGTGCAGCTGAGCAACTTTATTCTATATATTCCACCATTACTCAGTGCCATTCTACTTGAGATATGGATGCTTAATGAAGAGAAATGTAAGTAATCTATTTCTAGGTGTCTTGTTATTTTTTCTGAAGAGCACTTTCCTAACCAGACTGGCTGGGAACACTTAGGCTGATGCATTCTGCTTTGTAGTGCTCTCCAACAATTCACAGGATGCTATTTTTAATGACAAAGTTCTCATAAACAATTCTCATTAGTTTTCCGGTAGGCTAATAAGATTCTTCACCTGGCTGTCTATAATAAGAGTTAAATGGAATCAACAAAAGCCATAAGTAATGCTTATAAAAATGATGCACAGCATGTACACTGAACTTTTTTAAATCCCTAAGTTACTGTTATTAAGATTAATTACAATTATTGCTATTAATTGTTGCTTCCTGGATGAGTGGTGTATACTTCAGGTCAATTCAGCTTACAAGTCTACAATGCCCCTTGGTGTCCTATGTTCAGATTGGAGAGGAATTCAAAGATGAAAACATCAGGATCACTGCTCTTAAGGTGCACCCCATGGCAGACGTGAGATACGAGACTCGTCAAACATTGCATCCATGTGAAGACTGGTCTTTCACTTGAAAGTTACTCTGGCTGATGGAGTGTGTCCACATTTGAGTTCTTACCCCTTCCCAGTGATTGGTACCTGATGCCCAGGGCCCAACCCATGGTCTGCCTTCTTGGTTCAGTTTGGTAAGTCTTGCCCACACTCCCTGAAGCTGCAAGCTCTCAGCCCTAATGAAGCACTGTCTTCACCTGTCTTCTGATCACCTATTTTAACTTGTTAGTCACAAGTGGCTTAGTGGTATCTGAGTCACTCCATGTTGTTGCTGTTTGGGGGACCATCAGTACAGGTCTGTGGTCTACATGAGCAAGTCACTCAGTTGCAAGAATTGCCTCGATGCAATTAGCAAGCCATGGATGACGCCAATGGCCAGTGGAAGTCTCAGGCCTTCTCCAGCTGATGCTATCCCATCAGTGTCCAAGGGAATCTCGCAGCACTGTCACTTGCTAGTCTCTCTACCAAGATTGCCCTCTCTCATAGGTTGAACCTTATGAAATTGTTATGGCTGTAGGGTCAAATGGTTGAATATTAACAATTTCATGTGTTTGACTTAATATTTCTACAAATATACAACCTATAAAAAATGCCTCCAGTTTAAAATGAACTGCATTCAAACCTACGGTCTTGCTGCTCACTTCAACTGCAAGAAATCTCTCCCTCCTCCAAAATCTCTCTTTAGGGCACTTGCAAGTTGCCAGCATAGCTCTTTATGACAAGCACCTCCCTATGGAGCACGAGTCTTCCTGAGAGTGGCACCTGTTCCCCTTCACTTTGGTATCTTACAGATCCCCTTGCTCCTTGTATGTGAGTGCATGATAAATATTGGCCAGAACCACTGGAAATCCCAGAGGAAGTAGAAAAAACTTTTATGATCTGGGCCTGCGGTCATAATGCCCATGTTTAAATCTCAATGTAATTCTTTCCTAGTGGTTTACCTCTACCTAAAAATGGAAACAGTAATAGTTTATACTTACCTCATACTTTGGTATGAGAATTAAATAAGTTAACTCATCCAAAAGTGCTTAGAACAGGCAAGGGTTCAACGGATATTAGCTATTATTACAGTTATTATTATTTCAAAATGACAAACGCTGCAGACTAGTCTCATAGACTCAGATTCCAGACCTTTCACAGGGATAGTGAGGACTAGATTATAAAATACAAAGCTCTTGGTCTAATCCAAAGCCCAGTGTGTATGGTGGTGGACGTCATCAATGAAGGAGAGAGGCTGCTTTAGGACAGAAAGCAGAGGCTGATGCCCCTGTCTGTACGTGGTGCCCTTTAAAAGCTGTGGATCCCTAGGCTCCTTGTAGACCAATTAAGACAGAGTCCCTGAGGTGGGGGCCCAGGCATCAGTTTTTCAGGTTTTTTTGTTTTTTTTCAAAAACGTCTGCCAATCCTCCTCTTTTTGATTGAGGAGATTCGCCCTGAGCTAACATCTGTCACAAATCTTCCTCTATTTCCTATGTGGGCTGCTGCCACATCCTGGCCACTGACCAGTGGTATAGGTCCGTGCCTGGGAATGAAACTGGGCCACTGAAGCAGAGCGCACCAAACTTAACCACTAGGCCACCAGGGCTGGCCCTCAGGTATCAGTGTTTTTAAAAGTTTCCTAGGTGACTCTAATAGCACAGCCAGGCTTGAGAACCACTAACGTAAAACACTCTTGGGCCAAGCTTAACTATTACTTATAGTAATTTGGTTCTGGTTTCTAGGATAATGGTATATAAACATACAGAAAGTCATTCAAAGTAAAGGTTCTTTTCCAAGGTCATCACACCCCAATTAGGAAAGTATTGCCATTTCTGTTTCTTTTACTTCCTCAAACCACGGCTGCCACCATAAAAAGGACATCAAAGAATGGAACACATTTCCCAAATTAAACTCAGTGACTGAAACTTAGTGACAAGAGTTTAGGGATCAGGAAAAAAGCGGAACTCAGCTGCTAGCCTTAGAGAATTAAAACCAAACTTGCATTTTTCCATAAAGGGCTATAGATAAGGAACAGAAATAGTTTCCTTATCACTGATAAAGGAACATTTGGATATGACACCTAAACTAAATTGATTCTATTATTTGACCACAATAAACTTTGAATATGAATCCAAATGCATATCAGGCCCCAGCAGTTACATTCTATATGAGACAAATGTCCACAACCCCATAAGCCATATTTGACCACATTTTTTCATTATTGGCCCCATAAAGAGTCTTTTCAGACTCTTTTCCCAACCCCACGCAATTTTAACACCATAGATATACTGTGTATCTGTCTATGTACTGTGGCCTTCGGAGGACCACAAACCACTATAATATCTAGTTTTTTGGCCCTCCCCAACAAAAAACAATTTTTGCTCCCTTGGGAACATCATAGTCCCCCCTATTGAGAATGCACACAGTAACTTAAATGGCTCTATCTGCCAAGAGCATGAGCTGTGGGGGTTGCTTCAGAGGCAACCCAAGAGGTTACTCTCAAATCTTAGAATCAGTAAATATTCACAATCAATAAACAAATTGTGGTAAATTCTAACCCCTCGCCCTGTATTCTGCTGCAGAGACCCACTGTCTGGTGAAAACAACATTCTTTTGAGGGCAAGGTAAACATAGATAATTGTAAAATAAAGAATGACTCTACTTATTAATTATTTCAAATGTCCTTTTAACTAACATTCCAGACTTTTCTGCTCATTTTCTGACTAAACTCTCAAAATGAGAATTCTGGGTATTAACTTTGTTTCATTTTAAAATAAGCGATTTGATGGCTACAGCTGCCAAGATAAGTTGGTGATATGTATATTATTATATATTTTGCTAGTAATGCAAAATATTTTATTACTAACCATAACAACTTTCATTTACATTGTGCTCCACCATTTAAAAATGATTTTGGACACATTATCTTATTTAAATAACGGGAAGATGATGAAATGATTATGTATTTAACAATAAACTTAAGAAGGCATAAAATCCAGTCAAGTTATTATAATTACGCTTTTGAAAGAAACAAAAAGGTCCCTATATAACTTTTAACTCGGGCAATTTCTCAACAAACTTATGAAAGACATTGGTTTCCATTTTTACTCTTTAATTATCTATGAATCAAAACTCCATGCCTCTTCTGGAATATCACAAAGCCTCGATAAAGCATCATCATACCTCCAATTTATGTGGGTACTGCAACGTCAACAGCAATGGGAATGGGGGATGAGAGATTTGGGGTGGGGGCAAAGTGCTCCCTGCACTTCATTTCCGAATTCTAGTGCTCTCATTTATTAACAGTGAATTTTCACACCAAAATTTCAGGATAAGCAAGATATATAATTTTCTGGCATCTGTAGGACTCGATAATCACGTGCATACCTCCTCTAAATGTGTTCTGGGGCTGCAAGCAGGTATTGCAAGTAACTGGAATCAACTTTCGCCTATAAGACTGCTCAACCAACTGCAGTCAAAATCATTGAATTCTTTTCAGGCCTAACTTTGAAAACCATTCAGGGACAGCCCAAAACAGGCAGGGCTCTCTTTTTATTGTCTATGTAGATTAAGTACACAAACATTCCAGGCTCATAAAAATGCTTCTTCGTGTTGAAATGTAACAGGAATTGATCAGAAAGGTGAAGAGGTGTGTTTTCTACTCAAGGGAAGTGTTCTCCACACATATCGGCATTCCATGACGTAAGGAAGACACAGCAGTACAACAGAGTTTAGGGCAGAAGATATTTCTTTTAACTGAATACTCACAAATAAACACCAGCCCTATATTACTTGTACAATTCAGGTCAACTAGATACTTTGAGGGTTTATTGTTGTCTTGTTTTTTTTTGTTTTATTTTGTTGTGTTTTACTCATTCATTGATAAAAAGAAGGATGACATCAACAACTGCTGTTTAAAACCATAAGAGTGTCCCTGAGCAATCGAAAGAAGTATGGCATGCATCCTTTACCAGCTCAATCCCAAAATAAAGGAGAATCATAAGCATTTCAAAATATAAGAGTCTTTATCATGTGTTTTTAATGCCATGTTTATATTACTTATGATTCTCTCTCCAAATTCAGCCCAATAATTCAATTTAAAGTGATCTTAAGTTAGTAGGGCTCTCCTGTACTTGGCAGGAGAAACGACACATCCTCCTTGGAAGACCACACTTTAAACTCAAACCTCAAATAATTCCCATATATAAGCTCCAAGGAGCATGGATCCACAATCAGAAGTTTCAAACACAAGAGAAAATAAGTCCCCGTGAGCAAGATTCATGAGAAACAAATAAACAGAAGAATCAAATTCGCAAAGATTTAAGATAGTGGAATTATCAGATTTAGAATATGAAAAAAGCATGTTTAATTTGTTTAAAGATATAAAGGGGATTTTGAAATTAAAACTAAGAAGATCATCTAATATTCCAAAACAGATTTGAATAAGAACAAATTGAACTTATAGAAATGAAAAATATAGCTTAAATTAGCATATTAGAAACAGCTTAATAGAACTTTCATATGCTGCTGGTAGGATTGGAAAATGGTCCAACTACTTTGGGGTACAGTTTGGCACTCTCTTGAAAAGTTAAACATACACCTGCCATATGACCCAGCCACTCCACATGTAGATAGTCACCCAAATGAAAAGAAAGTATATGTCATACAAAGACTTGTATACAAGACTTGTTCATAGCAGCTTCATTTGTAAATAGTAAAAAACTATAAATAATTCAAAATCCATCAACAAGTGAATGAATACACAAATTATGGTATAGCCATACAATGGAATACTATTCAGTAACAAAAAGGAATGAGCTACCGAAAACTGTAACAACTAAAATTTAATAATTCTTTATAATGAAACACGTAGCAAATTAGGAATTAAAAGGAATGACCTTAACTAGATAAAATAAATCTATAAAAAACTACATTAAGCATAGAGTAATCCAGCAATCCCAATTATAGCTATATACCCAAGAGAAATGAAAACATGCATGCACAAAAAACTTGTACGTAAATGTTCATAGCAGCACTACTCATAATCGCCAAAATAGGAAACAACCAAAATGTCCAACAACTGATTAATGGATAAATAAAGTATGGCATATCCATACAATTGAATATTATTGGGCAATAAAAAGAAATGAAGTATTAATATATAGTACAATATAGATGAAATTTGAAAACATTATCCTAAGTGAAAGGAGCCAATCATAAAAGACCTCATATTGTATGATTCCATTTACATGAAATGCCCAGAAAAGGCAAATCCATAGTGCTGTGAAGGGTATGGGGCTTCTTTGGGGGGGTGATAAAAATGTTCTAAAATTGATTGTGGCAATGGTTGCAAGACTCTATAAATATACTAAAAACCATTAAAATTTACACTTTAAATGAGTGAATTGAAAGGTATATGAATTATATCTCAATAAAGTTGTTATTTAAGAAACCGTGCAGCAGTTCTCATAGTGATAAATATGAAAGGAATTCCATTAAATTAAAAAGGTCACATTCTCTCCCCCACTTCTTACCAACACAAAACAAAACAAAACAAAATGAAAGTTAAAAGATTTTTGAAGCAGACATAATACAGTAATCTTCATGGACTACTCACATAAAAACTCTAAAGGAATCTACAACAAATTACAGAGGCAATGAAAGAGTTTAGCAAGTTTGCTCGGTATCAGATCAATATATAAAAATCAATGGCATTTTTATATAAAAAAGAAACTCTTAGCAGATGCACTTTATAAAAAGATAACATTTCTAACAGCAACAAAAACTCTAAGGAGCCTGAGAATGAACTAAACAAAGAACAGTGCAAGGTCTTTAAGAAGAAATGTATAAACTTCATCGAAAGATGTTAAATAAAATGGGCTGACATCAAGTTCATGAATAGGAAGACTCAAAACAATAAAGCTGTAATTCGCCTCCAATTTCCCAGAAGTAGACTACACATGTGAAAATTTGAGCCATGATAGAGATGGCATTGTAGCTTACGGGAAAACTGATGATCTACTCAATAGCAGGTATTGAGACAATCACTTATTTATATGGAAAAACAGAAAATTGAAGCTCTACCTTCTGCCGTGCTGAAAAAAAAAATCAATTACAAATGAATTAAAGACTAATGTAAAAAGGTATAAATTCACCATTATTAAAAGAAAACATAGGAAATTGTTTTAATGTTGTTTTAGCAGGTAAGATTTCTTAAACACGATTTCAAAAAGCATGAATCCTAAAGAAAACAGACTGATCAACCTAACAACACTAAAATAAGCACTTCTGTTCATCAGAGGACACCATAAAAAAGTGAAAAAACACAAACTGGGAGAACTTGGTTTGTAACACATTCAACTAACAAAAGATTAGTATCCAAATACATTGTGAATTAAAATAACTAAGAAAAAGGAAAACCACCAATAGAAAAATGTGCAAAAGACATGAATAGGCTTTTAACAGAAAAATAAACATGAATATCTAATAAATGTATAAAAAGTTCTGTTAGTACAGGAGTCAGAGGGATGTAAACTTCAAACCCACCAGATTTGCAACAACAGCACCAGCAAAAACTTAGAAAATAGCAAGTATTGCTGAGTTACATGGACCAACAAATTATTCATTGCTGATGGGAATGTAAGTTTGTACAGCAACTTTTGAAAGGTCTTTGGCACTATAGAGGAAGTAGAAGATGTTCAAATCCTACAAGCGAGCCACTGCTCTTCTATGTACGCCCAAGAGAAAAAGTTGCACACCCACACCAGGAGTCCCATATCATTAAGTCCCAAGCCATATGTTTCCAAAAGCAAAACCTGCAAACTCTGCAAATGCTCTTCTCAGGAGAAAAGATAAATGCATTTTGCATTATTCAAATGATGAACTAGGAGGCATCAGTGAAAAAAATGCATGAACTGTTAGCACCCATATCGCCACAGATAAATCTGAAAAAATTACAGTTGAGTAAAAAAAGCAAGTTGCACTCAACAACAAAAAAACTACCAACCCAATTAAAAAATGGGCAAAAGTCCTGAACAGACATTTCTCCAAAGAAGATATACAGATGGCCAACAGACACATGAAAAGATGTTCAAAATCACTAACTATCAGGGAAATGCAAATCAAAACTACAATGAGATATCACCTCACGCCCGTCAGAATGGCTATAATTAACAAGACAGGAAACAACATGTGTTGGAGAGGATGTGGAGAGAAGGGCACTCTCATACACTGCTGGTGGGAGTGCAAACTGGTGCAGCCACTATGGAAAACAGTATGGAGATTCCTCAAAAAATCAACGATAGAACTACCATATGATCCAGCTATTCCACTGTTGGGTATTTATCCAAAGAACTTGAAAACACCAATTTGCAAAGGTACATGCACCCCTGTGTTCATTGCAGCCTTATTCACGATAGCCAAGACTTGGAAGCAACCTAAGTGCCCATCAAGGGACGAATGGATAAAGAAGCTGTGGTATATATACACAATGGAATACTACTCAGCCATAAGAAACGACGAAATCCAGCCATTTGTGACAACATGGATGGACATTGAGGGTATAATGCAAAGTGAAATAAGTCAGAGGGAGAAGGTCAAATACCGTATGATTTCCTTCATTAAGTAGTAGATAATAATAACAATAAACAAACACATAGGGACAAAGATTGGATTGGTGGTTACCAGAGGGGAAGGGGGGAGGGAGGAGGGTGAAAGGGATAATTCGGTACATGTGTGTGGTGATGGGTTGTAATTAGTATTTTGGTGGTGAACATGATGTAGTCCATGCAGAAATAGAAGTACAATGATGTACACCTGAAATTTTTACAATGTTATAAACCAATGTTACTGCAATAAACAAAAAATTTAAAAAAAAAAAAAAAAAAAAAGCAAGTTGCAAAGAATACGTAACATAATTATGTAAGATTCAAAACCAGGCAAACCGAATAACATTTTGCATATTTGGATGCATACTTGTGGGAAAATATAAAATCCAAGAAAATGAATACACACAAAATTCAGTGAAGTGTTTATCTCTGAGATAGGGAGAGATATAATGTGAAAGGGCAGAGAAGAGTCTCCAATAACTATGGGTCAAATTCTACTTCCTCAGCCAGGCTGTGGCATTTTTTAAACAATGCATATAAAAATACCTTGTATTCTCCAATGAACATATCATGTACTTCATTATACTATATATGCCACTATCTTAAAATCTAAGATTTATTTCTGAAAATTATGTTTGTATAGGATGTTCTCATAAAAATTCTCTTCACTTCATAACTAAAGCCCTATTAATAAATGATAACATTTTTTAAATAGGCTATCAATCAATTTTAATAGAATACTTTTATTTGGAAGCATCTTATTTTATCATTTCATTCAATTAGCATTTCAGAGTTTTATTTGGTTTTGTACTTTTCTGACTTAAAATGAAAGAATTCTCCCTGGGAATAATGATGCAAGTTAAATCTTCTGTGAAAAAAACGGCAAATCCAATTCCCTGACAGAAACACCACCAGTTCCTTTATATCTTATTTCCTAAAATTCCCTTATTTTGAAGTTTTTACTATTTCTACAAAAGCTTTCAAATATTCTATGGAGCTTCATTTCTTCATTAGTTTATTATTCCTTTGTCCTGACTCCACGAGTTTCACATGTAACTGAGTTTTCTCCCTCTGGAATGCTAGTTCATTAGCCAAACATAATAACTGTCTGAAATGGTCAAGTTTAAGCTCAAAATACACTTCTGTATCCCCACCCCAAAGGGTAGTTTAAATAGAATTTAGCTAATTTAATTCTCTCTTCAATTTTGATCCTGCATTTGCTGTGTTATCTTAGTATTACGTGGTCGATCATGCACATCAAAGTTAGCTTGACATACATTTTGTTACAAACACTAAGGAGAACAGTTTTAACCAGGGAAAGATCTTGTTATCATCCGTACTAAGTAAAGTAACATCTTTAGGGCAGCATGAAGATTATAGGTTACTTGAGGGCAGGCAGTTTGCTTTCCTTAACCAGAGCTATACTCCCAGTGTCTATTACATTGTGTGACACATAGTAGGTCCATGATTTATATGTGTTGAACAAATGAATGAATAAATGAATGGCTGAATGAGATCTTGCACTCCTTCCTGTCATAATGGAGGACTTCACAAACCCATGTTCCTATAGATTTGCCCATGTTTTGCTGACCCCAGCAATCCTCTGACACAGCTGTGGGCAACGCTTCTCTGAATTAGGAACCAGACAGGCCGACTTCAGCTTTTAGAAACCAGTCCCAGAGGGACATCATTAGCTTCCACAATCGCTCAAAGACCCTCAAGGCTTTAAAAGAATGCTAACAACTCCACTGTTTAGCTAAAGTCGAGGATTTTCTATATTCTCACCTTCATCTCTTTGGTAAAATTCTTTTCTTGTACCAGGTTACAAAGGCATTAAATGAAGTTTATTAATAGCGGGACATAGCCGCTCAAAATTACAGCAACCTTGAGCAACTATCCACCTGAGAGGGAACACAGTTTTCATGGTGATGAGACTGTGTCCTCAACAGTGTGATGTTTCAGTGTATCATGGTTATATTATCAGGTACATATTACTCACACATTAACTTAAGAACATCACTTTACTGCAGTGTTTTCTGGCAGAGAACGGTAGTAGTTAGAATGCTCTGTCTTCAGCTAATTTGACATCACAATCACCCGCTAAATAAAAGAAAAAGAAGGGAAAGTATAAATAAATAATATTTCTCTGTGAAAATGAGGACATTTCTTATCTACCTGTGTATGTGAGAAGTGACAATTGTAATATTATCAAAATCAATTAGTAAATTAAGAAGAGGGCCTGCCTACATATATGGAATATTTCCTCAGTGAGAAACATTATGCTAATTGTTTTAAACACATTTTCACATTCAATCCTTACAACAAACTTCTAAGGTAACTATTATTCTCCCCAATTTACAGATAGGTAAATAGAGTTTCTAGAGGACCAGCATAGTTCCCAGTGTCATACAGTTAGCAAGATGCAGAGCTGAGATTCAAATCAAAAACTTACTGGTTCCAAATTGAATTATCCTAACCAATACCCTATGCCACCTCCCTAAATTAGAGCTTCAGTATTTGTTAGGCATTTAGGATATGACAGGCAATAAAGACAGAATGAAACTCTTTACCTTAAACAAGGAATGTCAAAATGACAGTGAATTCTCAACAGGTGGATACCACCATCCACAATTAGAGAGAGAAGGTTAATTGCTAAATTTTGAGTAAAGTTGGCAGTCAATTCCTTGGACAGATCTTTTCAATAAAATCTTGCTGAGAGTTACATTCTCAAATAAGTGCATAAGACTAAGTGACAACGTGTGACAATTTCTAAACTTCCTCAGCTCTTGAGGTAGTAAACAAACAGATGTTTGAGAAGACTATGGCTTATGAATACAGCTTTACTGTCAACAAATTAGGCAACATCTTTGCTCCTGCTGCTAACGCAGCAATCTCTGAAATTCAAAATTCTACGATAGTTTCCCCTGGATAAAAGGGAATTAGAATACATTCACATACCATGAAATAAAAAAATCAAAGGTTCCTTTTTGAAAATGGGCACTGCTTACGGTACAAGCTAAGCTCACAGTGTTGGCTTAGCCTACCAAATGTCTAAATTTTTTAAAAAATAAATGGTAATTTTGCAATCCTACTCCATCTCCATAGACAGAAGTGAATCCGCAGACACTCCCAACTCTAACTCGGAAACTGCTCATGACCTTGGTTTAAGTCTTATGACCCAACTTATGGACAACGGCTACCATCTCTAACTTTTGCCACTGTCACCAGCCTCCACGGGCTTCAATCCATTCTCTACACAGCTGGCAGAACCAAAGCTGATCACATCACTTCCTTAGGTAAAACCGTCTTCATGTTCTATTGCCCACTCAAGAAAACGCAGTCTCTTGCTTGACTTAATACGGCTGCTCACAGAATGATCAGGTCCACCTGCACCCTTATCCAACACCAGGCTACCCCATTGGCTCGCTACTCCAACCACACTGATTCCAAAGTGACGCTTGTCTTTCTGACTTTGCACTTGTCCTCTGAGCAGAGCCTTTATCCCACTTCCTTTCCTGCCAATGTTTCACACCCTTGATACATAATATCCCTTTGTGAAACCGTCCTTGGTGCCACTACCTGTTCTTTTCATGGCACCAATGTATTTGATCACGTTTTATCATGTTATCTCTTTGTATTTGATAGTAATCTCCTGGAGGCCAGGAGCTGTATCATATTCACCTTTGAAGCACAAGGAGTGATTGCTAGCATTTTGGGCCCTTGGAAGTACTTCGAAGCATTTTTTTAATGGAACCAACAATTATTTCTCAAAAGGCCCCCTGCACGTGATCTCTCCGTGTTCTGAACGCTGTTCCAGTTCCCTATCTTTATCCCAGTTGTTAGCCAAACTTCAAAACATCTAGACCATCTGAGGCAGTTTATGATATACTTACAAACTTCTTTTAGACTGTGTTTTCCAAAATATAAAGTCCATTCCTTGACCTAACTGGAGATTCCTATATTGAAAAAACTATTTACACAAACACAGAGACATCTATCTGCCTTGCTCTGAAGCACCAAATCTATTTGGTAACATCTTGCTATCCTCATGACTTAATTACTTTGATTTATTACTCAAGTTCAAGTAATATCCCCATAGTAAAACATTCAGATGTGACTTACTGCCTACAATGAAAGCTTTGAATGAGATGAAGAGCACAAAACGAGAGCCAGAACAAACCTAGGCACTCATTGTTTCTATTTCACAAGTGAGGCCCGGAGGCCCAGGAAACCCAATCGACTTGCCCCAAGTCACATCTTGAGTGCACTGGTGCCAAGACCATGATCTCCTCACACTTACTACAACATTCTTCCTGCTATACCCCTGCTGCCTTTTCTATCTTAATAATTTGAACACACAATGTTCATGGTGTTTAGCAAGCTGTCATCATCTCTCAGTGTGGACCACTGAAGTTCTTTCTTCTTAAATGGATCAAATGCTTATTGTTATTTTGTCAGTTGAAATATCACTGGTTTCCAATCCTCTGAAATGGGCATAAACAAACAAACAAATACAAATATAAGTAACTCGGTAAAAGCCTTTGGACCCTCAGCATCTTAGTGAAGGCAGAATGGACATGAAGGACATGCAAATGCTTTCATCAACAGGCACTTCTACTTATCATCATATTTATACAACCTGGGAGAGAAATGAGCATGCATCTTTTGGTCAATGTGTTCATCTCCTGCTGTTCTCTATTTGAAAAATATCTATTCAAAAAGTCACTGGTTTCTATATCTTAATTTATTGAGCATTTCCTATCATACATATGTTATCCCTGCACTATTGTTCTTCTTTTTACAACCACACAATATCAAAAGTCCCATCTCCAGCTCCAGCTCAAAAGTCCGGAGACATATTAAGTTGCACCATGTGAAAGGGAAATTGATTTGAGCTTTCTTCCATTTCATCGTGTCAATTTCTGTGTGGTCGTCTGGTCTATGTTATGAAGCAGACAAATGCGGTGGTGTCCTGATATATCATTTTAGCCCACAGTGAGAGGAACCATTTTATAATCTTTTGTAGAAAAATTAGGAAGGAGACTTCAATGAAAAGATTATCTGCATATTCATCAAGAAGGAAAAACATATATGATTCACTAGTAACAGTGTGCAAGATGGTGTGTGGGATGCTTTACTTATATTTATCCTTTAATCTTTACAAAATCACAGAAGAGCATTATCCCCATTTGTGTAGAAGAGATTAGCAAAGGTAGGCAATACCATAAAAACACAACGGTGATATTTAGCTCTAATTTATGGAAATACAAAATTCACCTTTCAGATCTGTGAGTTAAAAAAAAATGCTATCAGAATGAGAGAGAATATGAAGAATATACCAGACCAATTAAATTTATATAAAGATTTTCAGTTCTCTACCAATCAGAATATTACATTTCAAAATACATTAAAGTTAGTTTTCCTAAAACATTTGTTTTTCAATGCAAAATTGCTAAATAAAATTTGGTAAATTGATTATTTTTAGATGTAAAATTAATATTATTTTTTTGATATAAGTTATTTTGGAAAGAAGTCAGGCTTCAAAACTGATGCAAAACTGTTAAAATAAAGTAGGTGACATAAGAAATGAATCAAATAATTATAAGTATAAAGTATTCAACCTTTTTTAGGACCTACATCAAATTCTTAAGATAGTTGACTATGTGTTATCCCACAGAAATCTAGAACAACATGTTTAATATGTGCTATAGACTGAATGTTTGTGTCCCCCCAAAATTCATATGTTATATGTTGAAACCTAATCCCCAAATTGATGATATTTGGGGGCAGAACCTCTGGGAGATGATTAGGTCATGAGGATGGAGCCCTCATGAATGGGATTAGTGCCTTTATAAAGGAGACCCCAAAGAGCTCCTTTGCCCCTTCTATCACGTGAGGACACACTCAAAGACAGTGCAAAGACAGGAAGTGGGCTCTCACCAGACACTGAATTTACCTGCACCTTGATCTTGTACTTTCCAGCCTCCAGAAATGTGAGAAATAAATATATGTTGTTTATAAGCCACCCAACCTATGGTAGTCTGTTATAGCAGCCTGAGCAGACTAAGACAATATAATAACTAATATTTTACAAACATAAATATTAGTACAATTTGTCCACTGGCAGTTTGCAAGAGAACTCTGAACAGTTACTATGGATGTATTTAAAAGCAATGATAACGTATATTATTAACACTCTTTACCTCATTTGTGTGTGAATGAATCTCAGAAACATATTCAGATGAAGAATTCCAAAATAGCTATAATCATGGGGATGGTGGAGGAGAAAAAAGAAGCAGAAAATCAGTTGAAACACGTTTGTATCCCTAGGACGAAAATGGACTGGAAATGTTTAGACGGTTATTTACAACATAATTCAAGACACCACTTAAGACTGAATAATAGTCTTCATGGTGAAGCATTTTAACATGTATAATTGGGGGATAAAGATAACTGGGTTCAAAAATCAATGTCTGGTCATTCGCTCTTGGATATTGCGGATATTAAAAATATTTAATATTGTGCCTGGCCTATGGAAATTGCTCAATAAATATTACCATTAATATTATTAAAATTATAATTATTATTAGTATTGTCATCACTATTATCATCATCTTCCTAAGATCAGAATGAAAGTATGAGACTAAGTCAACACAGTTCTACACACACAACACATCAAACCAAATGGCCCTGGAATCCAGCATACTATTTAACATGAAAACTACCTGGAATGAATATTGAAATGTAATATTCTGATTTGGCAAGGTCAGAATAATATATAACATTTGATAGGTATTATATATATATATAAACTACATGTATTCTGGAATATATAGAGATGGGAATATTTATAGATTAATAAGACTGGTGATTTTGCCAAAACAACAGTGATGAGAATACAAACAGTAATAAAAGTACCGCATACTCATTTATTCATTTATTCATTCAGCATTGATTGACAGTTATCCTGTGCCGGCCACTGCTTTTGTATATACTCCTAGTCCTTGCCCTTGGGGAATTACTTAGAGACTAGAGAAAACAGGAGAGACAGCACCTACTTCTAGTGGTTGAGAAGGCTCAGCAAAGTCTCAGTGTAGAGGAGGCGGAGACAGCAGTTTTAACCCAGGTTGTAAATTTTACTGCAGGATTGGGAGTTCAAAGGACACTAGGGCATTACATAGAGATAGCTCGGAATAGTGACCTTGGACTCTAGGCAGGATGGAAAAGGCTCAAAGGGCTGATGGCCAGGGAAAAAAGAAGAGGACTACAGGAATAGGTGCTTCTTGGTTAAAGGAGCAACAGCTATAAATGCTCCTGCTCTTTCTGGTGGAGAAAGAGATCTACGTGGAGACCTGAGCAAAAGTTTGATACTTTACTGCTAACTAATTTAACCAGAAACCAGTATTTTCTCTAAAATAAGCCTGACTTCTTTGTAGATATGGAAAGGATTTTTAGACTCTATTTATAGAATTGTTGGCATTTGGGCTCACAGAAGTTAGTTAATAAAGAGAATGACCTTTGATAACATTTATAACATTAATTCTTTTTGTATCCCACTCTCCAAACATATGGCAGACTTTCATGGAAACTTGTTTGCAAGAAATTAGAGAGTTCATCTGTGGGAAAGAAAGAGCATCTTCTTATGTGGAGCAAGCAATTTATATATATATATATTACATTTTGTCTCTTTAACTATACATAACTCCAATCAGAGTCTTGTGTATCTATACTATAAAAATGGCTAGGCTAAAGATGATTGCTTTATTTAGTTGTCCTACTCGGCAGTAAATAATGACTCTACTCCACATTCAAATACCACCACTTCTTAGAATCAAAGCTACAGATTATTTTAATATGTGAATCCAAAGGCATGCATATATGCATGAAAAATAAAATCGGCTATACAAATTTTAAACTTTTGAATCACACATAGATGGTCACAGAATAAAATTTATTTTCTCTAAAACACTTTCATAATTCAGCATGTTGTAATATATTTCTACAAGAGCAATATTTGTTTTCTATTACTGCATAACCAATTACCACCAACTGAGAGGCTTAAAACAACATCTATTTTTTTAGCTAACAGTTTTGTAAATTTATAAACTTCAGGCATGGCATGGTGGGGTTCTCTGTTCAGGGTCTTACAAGGTTATCATCAGAGTTTCTGCTGGGCTACTTTCCTTTCTGGAGGTTCTGGAGAATAATCTGCTTCCAACTTCTTTCAAGCTGTGAGCTAATTTCAACTCCTCTTGGTTCTAGGACTAAGGTCCTCTTCTCCTTGCTGGCTGTCAGTTGGGGACATTCTCAGCATCTAGAAGCCATGTGCCTTGCTAGCTACACAGCCCCTTCCATCTTTAAAGCTAGCAACGGAGAATTTATCCTGTGTCAAATCTCTCTAGCTTTGAAATTTTGATTTCTTTTGTTTCTGAGCTCTAGACCAATGACGTAAAGCATCAGCATCATCATCAGTCTTTCAAGAGTCAGGTTTCCTTCAGGAGGAGTCCATAAGATAGGTCTAACTATGATTTGAATTTCATTTCTCTCCCATTATGTTCCCGCTGCCTGTGGGATCAAGAGGTATGATTAGACATCTATTTTGTAGTCCTTAAATTTTCAGTCGCACTTGAGAAAATCCCCACACATCCTTTGACTGAAGGTTAAAACATTCTTCGACAGGCAACTTCTAGAAGGGTCAACAGAGTCTCATCTCCAATGCTTTAAGTTCTAATGACTACCAAGGAAGAGACACCTGGCCCAGTTTGGACTGATCAAGAAGACATTCATAAGAGTGTAAGCCTCAGCTGGGTAACTTGCATCCACAGGAGGAGGTGACCAGGCCAAAGAGGAAGGATGTTCTTGGTAGAAGGGATCACATGATCTTAAGCACTGAGATGGGAAAGAGTGGTGTATTTATGGCACTGCAGAAGTGGGAAAGGGTGCTTCTCAGACATGGTTCTGATTTATGTATTATACAGATCAATCTCACACCATGTGGAGGACAGATTTGGGCAGACTGCAGGCAGAAAAATGAGTTAGAATGTTATTATGGGGGTCTATGGAGATTATGACAAGGCCTGGATACAGGCAGGTCCTCAGACCATGGGGCTTACAACAGCAACACAGGGCCCCCAGCCTGGAAAGTACTGGATGGCTCACTGGGTTGCCAGACCAAGATCTCATTGAAAGGCCTTGGCCTGAGGGATGGGCATGAGCCAGTGGGTGGGAGTGGGCTGCTAGCAGGAGGGATTTGATCATGACTCTAAATAAAGGGCATCATCAAAGGGCATAAATAATGTTCTTGCCTCTGGTCTGGATGGTTTTGAGGAATCAGGGAGAAGGTACAGAACCAAACTCTCTAGATGTAGGAAGGGAGAAGGATCCAACAGCTTGGAAAGGTTTTGCCTGGATACAGAGTGAGGAAAACCAAAATAGCAAGGAGATAAAGTACATGGTAGAACTGTAGCTACCATAAGAAGCACCAATAATTCCTTTGTATAAGATTGATAACACTTAGATAACTACTAATTGATCTGAATTCTGGAAGCTATGATATGCATTTGGATGTTTAGAAAAGTCTGTGAAGAGTTTAAGAGATCATAATGTTCCTATTTGTAGCTACTTATACCCTTATATACTTGGATGCAGAAGCTCACATGCTGCAACAGCAAATAACTCCAGATTCTCCCTTCTCCAAATTCTCAGTGTTTTCATTTATGATTTGATTGACTACTATAAAGTTGACTGCTATAAATGCATACTAATAACAATTTTCAATAAGTTTAAACTATTGATGTGACGACCTAGAAAGAGGTCTTAGGAATTAGAAGGAGCTATTTCCTATCACCATTAAAGTCAGAGCAAAACCAAACTATATTTATTAGTCATTTTCACCATTCATATAATAGTCTGAAAAAATTCGATTTTGTTTCATTTCCTCTAAGAAACTCTCTTATCCCTCCCAAGGGAAGTATGAAACAACATCTAAATTATCACAGAATTCTTTACCTGTTCTCCTTTTTAAAAAATTGTTTATATTCTATTTTTTTTTAAGTTTTAAATGTCCCTTTTGTTGTGCTAACTAGGTTAGTCTATCACCCTTAACAAAGACTTGAATTTCAAAAGGTGCATTTCTGAAGCCGAGCAGACAACTAGGTTATGACAAAAAAAGAACAGTGGAAGCTATGTATTGGTTTTTCTCCAGTGAATATCAGTAAATTGCTTGTATTATTCAAATGAAGATTCATATGAGAGTTCCAAAATACAAAATAATTGAGCTTGATGAATACTGATATGATATAGCTATACGACAAGGGGAAATAATCAGGCAGTGTCATGTGCACTCAACACCATTATTTAATACAAATTTAATGCAGAATTGTTGATTATGAGTCATGGGCTGAGCTAAGGATACAAGATATGGTGTAAAGAACCAAAGTTGTCATGGGATAATTTTTCTGTCTTCTTTGGTAATTCAGTGACGTGTTCTATTCAAGACACTTTGGACCTAAGAAAAGAAACCAGCTCAAATCAAAACAGGGAGGAGGAAAGTTTTAGAAAATAATCTCATAGACGCAACATCTGAAATGAAGCCAGTCCTAATGATAACTAATAGTCTCTTTGACTTTCAGGAACAATATGGTCTCTCTCTGTTGGACTGCTCTCTGTTGGACTGCTCTCTGTCACCACTGATTCCCACACTAGAACACAATCCATTTGGCCAACACTCACTAGCACCCACCACTGGATGTCACAGATTTGGGGTCACTTATTTCACATTCTCAAGAGTAAGAGCCCAATTTCTCACAGGCTGGTCACTGGATGAATCACCCTTGGGTCAGATATCCATTTCTAATCCAATCAGAAGTTGGGAATTGAGGCACAGCATACAACATGGTCCCACAGACCTGCTCCTACCAGCAGCTGGGAGTGGGTAAAACAAAATGAAAGATGTATAGTATGCAAAAATATCACAGAAAGATTAGGAATACGCATTGAAAAGGTAATCTGACCAATAGTGAAACAATGGGTTTCAAAGCAAAATAGATGTTGTTTAATGGTGTGTATGGAACTAAAACACCTGACAGTCTTAGCTATGTTTGCCATTAACAAAAAGCTCTTCAAATAGGTATGACTACGTGTACTAAGTCAAATATACACTTATAAATATTATTTTTCTTCCTACCTTAGATTCACCACCTTCAACCAGTCAACCTTCTGTAAACAATTTTAAGTGGATACAATTCACTTTTCCTTTTTCTTGTCCATCCTGCTTTGGTTCATTTGAGAGTTCAGACAAGTCTGTGATGAGTTTAAGAGATCACAATGTACCTATTTGCAGCTACTTATAGGCTAGGTACTTGGATACAAAAGCAGATATGCTTCCACATATCCTAAATAAGGCTTTGCAATTGAAAATGATATTCCATCTAAGTAATCTAGTCTAAAACAAGAGGTGCAATGATTTCCATTTAAAGGTTTACCACTGTTTGACAAAGAACAATATTAAAAGACCAATGGCAGATGTCTCTAATAGGAAACATTCCGACTACAAATTTACTCTTACAATGATAAAACGTTTTAGAGCAATGGATACAATGATGTTTTAATTCTTTTGTGGCAGCAGGCAGCTAAGAGACCACCACACTCATGCTCCTGCTTCCTGATCAGAGTGGCTGTAGACCTTAGGTCTAAGAATCCTTGCCCCACTTCCATCTATGAGAGGCCACGTGACTGGTTCTCACCAATGGACTGCAGGTGCAGAGATGCAATTGACAATGCAATTGACGATGAGGCCATAGAGGATGGCAGGGCTCTCAAGAAAGAAGCTGAGACCTTAATCACTGCATGGAGGGGAAGCTGAGAAGCAGCCCCTGACCAGCATCCTCCGCCTCTATCTGTTGCAAGAATAAGAAACAAACTTCTATCGTGTTAAGTCACCATAATGTTGGAGTTTATTTGCGCCAGCAGCTTTCATTTCCTTAACCAAGACACTTCCCTAAAAGTATAGAGTGTCAAAAACACAACAGAACAAGATGACGGAAAGTACAACGCATTTTTGGGAAATGAAAGCTAAATCTTGTAGAGTTTTATTTATGTTTCTTTCACACACGCAGTCACACACTAACACACAGTCACACACATTTATATTTTTAAATGTGAAAACATGGTCCTGAGGCAGATAATTTATTGTGTGGTCAAGTGACTAAGTTTTGTTTTGTTTTGTTTTTTAAACATTTCATAATCACAAACTGACGCCAAATGAATAATTGTTCTATCTACGAATTTGAAATATTTTTACGCATGGGGAATTGCAAGTGTGGTTGATATTTGAGGAGCAATTTCATAATTTAGCATAATATATTAGCAAACAATATAGGTTACATCAAAATGTTCTTTCTTTCATTTCTGGAAACTGCAACTCTGGATCATTTACCAAAAAAAAAAAAAAAAATCCAAACTGGGAGATTGTGATATGGCATCTCCTGATTTCCAACAAGTTAAGTGAATACAAAGCCTCCCTTTGTGTAAAATTTGCATAATTTGCATTCAGGGCAGGCGTTAATTTTGTTAAAAGAGTTTCAAGTACAAATCAGGCCATTTAGGATACTTTTTGAACATCTTAAATCAGGTCGGTTATAATTCCCTTCCAACATCTGACTGAATGTTCCAACTCCACTGCCAGGTTTGTAAGGAGAAGATAAACACCACAATTGACTTTCACTGGCAACTCAAAGCACAGACCTGCGAAGAGCAGTGTGCCCAGTACCTGATGCTGCTCATGCTGCCCGTCTCCGATCCAAGCTTGCATCGCTCCAGTTGGCTGGCTACGATCTGGCGTTCTGCCTCCAGCTCTCGGGTCAGTCTTTCAAACTGTAATTCCTGAAATAAAACCACCAAAAAGATTAATTCTATCTTCTATTTGAAAAGTGGAATTCAGCTCAAAACGACAGGATGATGGAGGGGAAAAAATCTGATTTACCAAGATGCCAAATTTGAGAAGTGGAGGATGTTGATGCGGAATCAAAGAAAGATCTGCAGTTGAGACAGATCTGAGTTTAGACCATAGTCCTGGGACCCACCGGCTGCAGGGCCTTGAATAAGTTATTTAATCTTTGTAAATATCAGTTTCATCATCTGTAAAAGGAGTTTACAATACTTATTTCATAAAGTTGAGGTGAGGATTAAATGAGACATTGTCCTTGAAAAATTACCCCCTGCCATGTTTGGCAGATGGCCAGTGTCCAACAGATATTACTACTCCTGTCACCAAAAGTGTAAAATTTAATAAAGAAACAATTCATTTTTCTATCATTTGGAATATTGTGTTTATTCTCTATTGGGCTTCTAGGTGCCTCTATATCCTAATTTGATTCTCATATTACACACTGTAGGCTGAAGGAAAATAATGCTCAAATCCACACTTCTTAATGCTTTAAATTCCAGCAGAACGGCAGGGATACTGACTCTACACAGCCTAATTACTAAGTGAATACCCTTTGAGATATTTGCTATATCACCTTAAAAAACAGCCAGTTGAGGGGCCGGCCCAATGGCATAGTGGTTAAGTTCAGCGGACTCCACTTTGGCAGCCCAGGGTTCACGGGTTCGGATTCCAGGTGTGGACCTACACCACTCATCAAGCCATGCTGTGGCAGCGACCCGCACACAAAATAGAGGAAGACTGGCATTGATGTTAGGTCAGGGCCAATCTTCCTCAAGCAAAAAGAGGAGGATTGGCAACAGGTGTTAGCTCAGGGCCAATCTTCCTCACCAAAAAATAATAATAGGAAGAAGAAATAGCCAGTTGAACCAATGAAAAATGCTCCTATGGAGCTGTCTGAAATCCTGGTAAAGGATTAACTTTAAAGAAAAAGGGTTCAATCAGTACATTAAGGATCTTAGCTGTTCCAACTACAGGATTTTTGCACCATATTTTAATCTTTATATTTTATTTTTCCATACACTTAAGTTTTTTAATAAACATAGTTATAGCAAATCATGTATTTTAACTAAAAAGTTCTAGAAAAGGTTTTATAATGTCACATTTAACCTCTTTTAAAGGACAAATTATCTGCACAGTTATGTTTCGGGGTGGGAAAACAGGAATGCTGAAAAATACTGCAGAATAAGGAAGCGGTCAGTTTAGAATTAAAACTGTCAATATTGCAGGGATCTGTCTTCCCAGAAAAGATGAGTTTATTGTATGTGTTACCCAGGGACACTCTTGGGTGAGACCTTTAAAAAGTAGGATCTGGTGTGTCTTCTATATATATTAATAATACCCTTGCTCTTTTCCACAAGAGCCGATTTTTTTTTCCTGTTGATATTATTTCGGGGATCTAAGTGAGAGACACTTTACAAATTAGAGCTGAACTTTTCCCTTTAAAATGCTAAAACTGAGGAAGCATGTTGTTGTTGGAGATCAAATTTTTATTCTTATATATTCTGAAGGACAGTAAAGATTATTCGTAAGGAATGAATACCAAGACCTCTGGTGAATGCATTTTGTGCATCAAACCTTCCCTTCTATTCCCTGCAAGTTCTACTGCCTTTTTTTTTTTTTTTTGGCAGTTCCTTTCCACAAAAATATGCAAGTTCTAGGATATTTTTCATTTCCAGGCTTTATAATATATTTTATCTTAAATCTGTCTGTGTAACAGGAAATCACCTCATACCTTTGAGTTGATAACACCTTAAAAACATAATACTTAAAGATCATATAGAACTGCTCACAGGTAGATGGAAATTCATTACTTGTATTATCTAAAGTACTTTAATTTGCTGCATGTTTGCATACATTACAAGTAGTCAAATATGGCAAGACAGTGCAGAAATCTGAGTCGGGATTCATAAACCTTCTTGGGCTTCTGCTAGAACAGACATTGCTCTTGGGTGTGTTTGCTGAAGGCTGTGGTCTCACTATATGTTTTTTTCACATCAGTTTTATGGGAAGGAGGTGACAGGAGACACTTTTTCATGCAAGCTGCCTTCTAAACATATAGTCACAATTCCCAGTGCTCTTTATCACTCTGTGTAGATCTATATTTCCATCTGGCATAATTTTCCTTCTGTCTGAAAGACTCCCTTTAGTATTTCTTTTTTTGTGGTTCTTTTGATGATGAATTCTTTTGGCTTTACATACCTAACAACAATCTTTATTTTGCCCTCATTTTTGAAAGGTATTTTTGCTCCACTGTCCTCTCATTTGCATTGTATCTGACAAAAAAACCTATGGCATTCCTTGTCTTCGCTTCTTTGTATATACAGTGTCTTTTTTCCTCTGCCTCCTTTTAAGATTTTCTCTTTATCACTGGTGCTGAACAACTTGATGGAAAGTTCCTTGGTGTACTTTTCTTCATGGATCTTATGCTTCGTGGTCATTGGGCTTCTTGGATCTGTGAATTTATAGTTTCCATCAAATTTGGAAATTTTTCAGCCATTAACTCTTCAAAAAACTTTTTCTCTTCACCACTATCTCCTCTCCTTCCGTGACTACAATTAAGTGTATATTAAGTCACTTAGAATTATCCCACAGTTCATGAATTCTTTTCCATTTTAAAAATTATTTTTTTCTCTTTGTGTTTCATTTTGGATAGTTTCTATTGGTGTCTTCGACTTAACCAATCTTTTCTTCTGCAATGTCTAATCTACCCTCAATCCCATCAAGTGTACATTTATCTCAGACATTGATAAATCAAATATCTCTAAAAGTTTCATTTGAGTCTTTTTTATATCCTCAATGTCTCTATTTAACTTTTTGAACATATGGAATACACACATAAAATTGTTTTAATGTCTTGATTAGCTAATTCTAGCAATTGTGTCAGTTATAACTGATTGATTTTTCTTCTTAGTTTGAGCCATATTTCTCCTCTGTATGTGTCACAGTGATCTTTGACTGAACATAAAAGATTTTGAAGTTTATCTTGTTGTGTTCTGGGTATCTTCATATCCCTACAAATATCTTAAGCTCTGTTCTAGGGCACAGTTAAGTTACTTGGAAGTAACGTGATACATTTGAGTCTTGTATTTAAATTCGATAGAAGCAACAGAATAGTATTTAGTCTAGGGCTAATTACTCTACACTCCCTAGGCAGACCCTTCTGAGTACTCTATGTTGTATGAATTAAGGGGTTTCCCAGCTTGGTTGATGGGTATAAGCATATACTTCTGGCTCTGGTGTGAGCACCAGCTACTATTTCCTCCCATCCTTGCAGATGGTTCTTTCCCTGCTCCCTGGTGGTTTCCTTATATACATGGCTGCTCAGCTCTCTGCTGAATAGTAGAAGGGGACCCTCTGCAGATCTCAAAAGTTCTCTCTATGAGCAGTGATCACCTTTCTCCTATTTTGCCCTGCAAATTCTAGCCACCTTTACCTCCCTGGACACTCAGCTCTGTCTCCCCAGCTCAGGGAGTCCTCAGTGCTCTTCTACACTGTTGTGGGGAAACTCTCTCAAGGCAGTAAGCTGGGAAATTGTAGGGCTCACCTTATTTGCTTGGTATCTCTTAAGAATCACGGTCCTTCATTGCCTGAAGTTCAGTGTCTTGAAAACTGGTGTTTCATATTTTTTGTCTGTATGTTTTTTTTGTTGCTCTTTCAGGTAGGAAGGTATTTCTGGGCCCTCTTACTTTATCTCGGCTGAAAACTGGAAGTTTTTCAAGAATTAACAATATTTCCCCCCATGGTTGATTTGTAAACACATATTTTCCACTGTATTTAAAAATGCACACTAAATGCACTACTAACCAGCTAAGTACTCAGTTTTTACACATTTTCTTTAATGTTGTTCACAACTAGGGTATTAAAAATAGAGGCTACTTTGGGTTACTTGTTGCTTTTATTTGCACGATGATTTTTTAATCGAATTGACATTTTCTTTATTAAGGAAACTGAATCAGCATGTTGCCTTTTTAAAATGTCCATTCAATAAATGTTTACTTTTCGTCGTGTATATGAAACAAGCAAGTAATTAAGTGAATTTTCCCTCTTTGCTTCACTAAGGAGTACATAGTAAATGTCAAGGTCCTCAAGGAACAAGGAAGTTTCTCCTTTTCATCTAAAATTCTGTATTTTATTGATATAATAACACAAAACATAATAAAATTGGAGGCTAAAATTTTTATTCAGCACTTACTATTGAGAGCTTAATTACTAGGACAGCATATCAGGTGGAGACTTTCCCTGCTGGGTTGCCACTGTGTCTAGTGTCTAGAGCAGCCCTGGCACACAGTAGGTGCTCAATAAATATCTGTTAAATGAATGTATCTGCACTGAGCTCAGTGCTTGACATGTATTACCTTGTGTAAACAGCATCAAACTGCTTTTTCCTAGGTTCTGTTTTTTCTTCACTTTACAAAAATGTTAAGATAAATAAGGTGAAAGGATTAGCCTTGGTCAGGAAAGAAATTCTTCCTTCAAAAGTAGGAAAGAAAATGAGATCAAGGATGGTGTTTTAGGAGAACTGGACATAGAGAAGGGGGATGTTGAAGGAATTCATTAATATGGGATGGACTAAATAGTCCCAATATTTTCAATTCTTTTGTTTTAGAAACCATAGCAGTCCATTAACATAGAGGACATATGATGCCAATGTAAAATAGGAAGATCACTAGCATTCATATTAAGACTCATTATTTAAATAATCTTTATTTCTATGAACTCTGGAGACCAGGTTCTGACATGCCTTACTCAGCCATTTCCTACCTTACCCTAACATAAAGGACTGAGGCTCATAGGGAGGGCTGTGTTTGCCACAGCACATCCTTGGGGGCAGGAACCCTCAGGACCTAAGCTGGTCCTCTTGCGGTTTTATGCTTGGAATTGAAAACTGACCATGGAATTGGGAACTAGAAGAGCTGCAATTGAGATTGTCCAACTGCAGGTGCTCCTGTGGCCTAAAGGCTCCACAGTATCCTCTAGGGCATCGTCACAACAGTGAATGAGCTTCTAGGATTTTAGATGAAGAGAAACTTCCTTGTTCCTTGAGGAGTACGTAAACGGTGGTGTGCATGAAAAGATGACATTCTCCAGTTTTAATTCAGGTTGATGTTTGGAGAGGACAGACTTCTCAGGACTGAATAATTCCCTAGGCTTCTTAAAGACTTTGACATGGAAAAGCATTAAAGAGAGGGATGTTGCTAATAAGGCCAGGTGGGTATCCAAGAAATCAATTGGAAAAATAAAAGTGTGTGGATATATTTAGTGAAATTTGTAATACTGTTTCAAAGTGAATATGTGGTATTAAATTAATTCAGTGAAGGTGAGACTATAAAGAAATATGAGAAGAAGAGTGAAGAAAGATCTTTGAAGTTTATCTGAATTTGGAGAGCAGAAGGAACAAGAGAAGCCAATAAAATGGAAGAATAATCACAGGTCAAAAAACCACTAGTACGGCCTTCTGGGCAGTTTCAGTGGAGAAGTGGTGATGTAAATCAGAGTATAAAAAGGGATATGACTCCAAGAGCACAGGAAACAAAAGCAAAAATGGACAAGTAGGACTACATCAAACTAAGAAGCTTCCTTTCCTTTCTGCAAAGGAAACAGCCAACAGAGTGAAAAGGTAACCTATGGAAGGGGAAAGAATATTTAAAGGAGTTAATTTCCAAAATAAATAAGGAACTCATACAACTCAAAAGTAAAAGCAAACAAGCAAAAATTTAAAAATGGGCAAGGTGCTTGCATAGACATTTCTCCAAAGAAGACATACAAATGGATGGCACGGATATAAAAAGGTGCTCGACACCACTAATCATCAGGGAAATGCAAAATCAAAATCACCTCACACCTGCTAGGATGGTTATTATATATTTAAAAAAACAGATAATTATTGGCAAGGATGTGGAGAAACTGGAACCCTTGGGCAATGTTGGTGGAAATGTAAAATGGTGCAACCACTATGTAAAACAGAATGGAGGTTCCTCAAAAAATTAAAAATAGAACTACTATATGATCTAGCAATCCCACTCTTGGGTATATATCCAAAAGAATTGAAATCAGGATCTAGAAGAGATATCTGCACTCCCTTGCTCATTATAACATTATTCACAATAGCCAAGACATGGAAACAATTTAAATGTCTAACAGACAAATGGATAAAGAAAATGTGGTATAACCATACACTGGAATGTTATTCAGCCTTAGAAAAGAAGGAAATTGTAACATTTGCGACAACGTGGAAGGACCTGAAAGACATTATGCTAAGTGAAATAAGTCAGGACAAAAATTGCATGATTCCACTTATATGAGGTATCTAAAACAGTCAAACTTACAAGAAGCAGAAAATAGGATAGTGGTTGCCATGGGCTAGGGAGTGGTGCAAATGGGGAGTTTGTTGTTCAATGGGTAAAAAGTTTCAGTTATTTAAGATGAACAAGTTCTAGAGATGTGTCATACAACAGAATGTCTACAGTTAACAACACTGTGCTGTGTGCTTATAAATTTGTTAAGGGCCGGGCCCGTGGCTTAGCGGTTAAGTGCGCGTGCCTCGCTACCGCCAGCCCGGGTTCGGATCCCGGGCGTGCACTGATGCACCACTTCTCCGGCCATGGTGAGGCCGCATCCCACATACAGCAACTAGAAGGATGTGCAACTATGACATACAACTATCTACTGGTGCTTTGGGGGAAAAAAAAAAGGAGGAGTATTGGTGATAGATGTTAGCTCAGAGCGGGTCTTCTTCAGCAAAAAGAGGAGGATTAGCATGGATGTTAGCTCAGGGCTGATCTTCCTCACACACACAAAAAAAATTTGTTAAGAGGGTAGATCTCATATTAAGTGTTCTTATCACCAAAAGAAAAAAAGCAAAGGGACACAAGGAAACTTTTGGAAGTTATGGATATATTTATTACCTTGATTGTGGTGACGGTATTGTGGGTGTATGTATCTGTCCGAACTCATCAAGTGGTATACATTAAATATAGGCAGTTTTTTGTATATCAATCATACTTAAATGAAATTGTTAAAAAAAAAAAATACTGCCAAAACATGGTTCAGAAACCTTCCAGAGAAATTAGGATTTCATGGAAATTAAGAATAGTGTGTGGATTAGAGAAGACACCTTGTGGTAAAGGAAGTTTTAAGAAAAATAAAAGTAGTGTTAGAGAACCTAAATCTCCCCACTATATGGAAATTATGTTTTAGAGATCATAAAAATTTATAAAAGTAGCAGATATATGATGCCAAAGTTCATTAAAATTTACTAACAGCCAGATTTAAATGATTTTCACTCCTAGAATAATAGCACATCGTTGAGTCAGATAAAACATTAGGATTATAAGAAAAATTATCATACAGTTTTACAACTTTTTCCTAAAGAGTCTAAATTAATAATTAATTTGGCTTAACTAAATGGAGTTTATTGCATGTTTTTAAATGGATAAAAGCATATAAAGTCTCTTGAGGGGGCTTAGCTAACTCAGTATAAAAACTGAAATCAGAAAACACATACTTATAGTTTCATTAATTCCTTCAAATAAATATTTTATTTAACATTGTGGCATGGTATCAGTTGGGATCATACAAGCTAGATTTGAGGAAGTAGAAGACTTTAGACTGAATAGTGAATTAAGTAAGGATAGATTTGCCACGATTTTACTAATATGAGAAGATGGAAAGTACTGGACAGAAGTGGAGAATGGAGACAATGGATGAGATGCTAGATAGTGGAAGACAAGGTGTTTTCTACGGCGTAGATCTGGTTGCTAGAATCCAATGACTTGGGATTCAAAGTGACCATGTCAGCTAGAAAAAGTGGGAAGGTGGACCCAAAACATATTCTGAGACTGTGTGTGGACTATACATGCTCAGGCATCAAGACTTCTTTATCAATCTCCTCTCCTGTAGGAGAAAAGTACATTGATGACAGGCACTCCCCCAGAGACAAAGTGGTGGTCCTGTGCAAAGTCTTCGTGTATGCTAACGGAACAGAGGTAGGCATGAGGGAGAAGAGTAGAAAGGAGCATGGGATTTGATAGGTTTAGCCAAGGCAGTGAAGCCTCCAGGGTTCTCCTTAATGAGGCCTCAAAGAAAACTTGCTGCTCCTGCTGGGTCAAGCTAGATAAGAAAGGAAAACCCAATAATGAGCAACAGAAGGTCTAAGTTCCTTTCATGGCCAGCTATTCTATTCTCCACTCCTCAAGAGTGTCTAATACTATTACTTGTGGTCCAATGCTAATCAGTTTACAGCTTTGTTCTTGTACTTTCCGTATTTTATCATGATTATCTGTTCAAGTGTTTGTATCCTACTAGACTGTGAATTTCTGAAGGAAGGGATTAGATCCTAAGTTATCATTTTATCTGTGAGCAAAATTCCTGATATATAACTGGAACTAGGTAAATGTTTATGAATGAGTGACGGAAGATCCTGGTATCAAGCTTCCTGGAAGGGAATGGACAAGTTGTTTGTTATGAAATAATTTTTATTTAAAGAAGGTATTTCACGATCACAAGTGAATATGAGAATATTCCTGTAGGACTTCAAGAAAATCAATAGTTCTATGAAATTTCTTCATAATCATGTTATGCTCAGAATTCAGTATGCTGATCAATTGTAAGAATAAAAACATGCAACACATTTCAAAGGGTTTTAAAAGGTTTATCTAGGTGCTGTTTCTTTTGTTTAAATTTCCTCTTCTTTGCTTCTCCTCCTTCTAATCAGTGCCTCGCTGAATATATATATAAAATATATAAAGTATAAAATACATAAATATATAAAATTATATATATAATTTAATAGACATCTATATTTCTAACTGTATAAGGAAAAATATTGTCATTGTTCTTTTTAAATTAAATGGTACATCCACAAATTGAAGTGGGTCAAATATTTGTCAAGTTTATTTGAAAAACAGCAGCAACCCCTACCTTCTCATTTCCTCTTCTTCAGAAGTAAGCGCTTTTAACTCTGTGTCTGATTTATATATCCATCTCTATTAACTTTCTGACAGTTACTCCTGAATTTTCAGTGATAGGCCTCATCAGTTGATGTCCCACAATGGAAGATGAGGATTCATCTCCATCTCCCCATCTGCCATCACAGATACACATCTCCCATCTTCTCCCATGTTCCCCACATAGTCAAACTGCAATTTTAGGTGGAACAACATGATGAGGTAAATGCTGTTTATAGTATTATTTCTTTAACATCAATATACAATTCGTTTTTCCTAAGTGAATAGCTTGTCTTTTTTGTTGTCAATGCTCATTTGTTCAGTTGTCTATGTACCTACCATGAATCCAACCAAACACTTCCCTCGATTTGTATAAACTTTTCTCAACACAATCAAACACAGGAAATCATATGTCAGTTTCATCTTCTGAGGAAATCGCATCTGGTTCCTTCCAACCTACTCTAATCTGGCCTGGCTGCCCCCTTTGTACAGCTGTTGTTCTGGGACCTTCCTTTACATCCATGCTAGGGATTTCCTCTGTTCCTCTCTTATGTGGGATTTCTTCTTTCCTGGACCTGTCATCCTCTTCATTTTCCTACATTATTTCCTTTTCTGGTGGAAAATGTCTTTGGAGAGGGAGAGAATGGGAGGCAGTTTTTTGAGACTTTGCATGTCTAATGTTTTTATTCTACTCTCACACTTAGTCCTATGGCTGGGTACAGAAGTGGAGAATTCTAAGTTGGAAATAATTTTCCCTTAGAGTTTTGAGATAGTGCTTTATTATCTTCTGCCTCTCATTGTTGCTGTTGAGAAGTGCGAAACATTCTAAGTTTTTATTATTTTTGTATGAAATCTGCTTTCCTTTCTTCCGGAAAACTTGTTGCATCTTCTCTTGGTCCCTAGTGTTCTAAAATTTTATTGTGACGTATCTTGATATAAATCTATTTTTAGATATTTTCTGGACCTTTACTGGGACCTTTCAATCTAGCAACTTACATTGCTCAGTTCTAGGCAATTCTATAATTCTATTGAAAAAAATTTATCCTTTTCTGCCTTTTGTTTTTTAAAATTTTCTTGTTTTTTTAACTCATCAGTCAGATCCTAAAATCTCCATTAGTTCCTTAAGTTTCCTCTTTAAATTTTTTCCTCGTCCAGTTTTTCATCTCTCTATCTTTTAATTTTACTTTCTGGAACGTTTCCTCAATTTAATTATATAGGTCTCTAACAATGGTTCACTGTTGTTATTATACTTATAATTTCTAAGACTTGGTTTTTGTTCTCTGAATATTCCTTTTAATTCTCACCTGATATTTCTTTTACGGATGTGAAATCATCTCTTCTCTTTCAATGATGTTAATGTTATGAATTCTTCTCTCTGCAAAGTTCCTATTTTATAATGATTTTCCGTTTGTTTTAGAATCTATCTTTCATCTTATAGGCTTTTTGAAACATCTCAAGTTCCCTGGCAGTCTGTTCCTACTGAGTGGGGATAGAATGCTGATCAGACTCTTGATATCAGTGGGGCTTGTTAGCTGTACTTTCCAGGAGAATCACTGGGTGTGTCCATGCAGAACTCCCAGAGAAGATTCTCGCAAGCTCCAGCTGTGAGCATCAACATTCAGGGTTTGGAAAATCCTGTAGTGGTAGAGGCTGGAGGCAGAGTGAAGGGGAGGGGCTCAAAATTTGGTAAGTAAAATTTCATTTACTCCCACTCTCAACTTTCAATACCCCACTTTTACTACTTTACCTTGTGGGGCTGAGTTAAGAGACTCTAATTTCATCCCCTCCAGAGAATAAACCTCTAGACTTCACCAGTATAGAGCAAGAGCAGTCCTCTAGCTGTGTGTGGTGGGGTCAGAGATTTGAGGGTCGAACTGATATTTAAGCAGATTTTCAGCCAGATTCTCCTGCTTGCAACTGTACTTCGTGTCTCGTGTCCCCACTCTTACAAATCTTTGAAAGATTTTTGTTGTTAAGTTAGACTATGTTTTTACTTCTCCTACAGCTTAAAATTCCATTTTCTTGGGTGTGATGAGTCATTTACCACTTTTTCTATCTACTTGATAAGTATATCAAGTATATCAAATTTTATCAGTTCTAAGACACATTTTTTCACACTGTAATATTTCTGGGTTTACTATCTCTCAAACTGGGATGACTTACATTTGATAGCATGTGATAGTTTAATTAGAAATGTTGTTTTCTTCATAGTACATGAAGTATTAACAACTGATGACCTCTCAAATTGGATAAAATACGATTCTTTATTCACCTATTTGATAGGTTCATGGGGTTATGCCTTTTCAAAAGTCATATTGCCATGGTGGCAAGGGAGCAGGGGTTAATGCAAGGGCTGAATTCACCTTCTTTATTTGGAGGTCAGGTCATCTTCTAAAAGAACTTGGAAACCTCAGAGCAAAGGAGGACATACCAGAGTAACGCTGAACCTAAAATGCCCCTGTTCTTTGTACCATCTGCAGAAAGTCCTGAGCTAGAATACTCTAATTTGCACAGGTTGGTCCCCCTGCTTTCCTTCCAAGCACAACCACATCCCATACCCAGGTGCTGGTCTTGTTCCAAGTTAGGAATGTGTAAAGAATACTTGAAGTTTGATATTTCAAGATTTCATCAACTTTCCTGCTGTACCTCTATTTCTAGAATTTGGGTCCATACCTAGTTTTATTTTGAGCAAATTCCTGGGTGATAAAGAGCAATCATTGTCTAGGCCCGGGACCTTTACAGGAGCGTTTTGTTAACAACTCGACCTTCTTGGGGACAAATGACTCATGTCTCTATACCATTCTATATCACTACCTGCTCATTCATTTGACGGTTGCTTGGCCTATCTGATGAGCCATCCACCTGATATATATCTCTGCTCTACCCTGACCTCTTCCCTCCCCCCGCCTAAGATTGCTTGTTACCTAACATCTCCCTGCTGGAGTCTCAGCACATCGTCTATTTCCTCCAGAGCGTGCTACAGCCTCCATATCGCTTTCACTCCCCACGGGTCTTGACCATCCTGTCTGCAATTGAGACCTGGTTCTTAGAAGCACCAATGTCAATACAATCGATGTTAGTTCTATGTAAAATGAAAGAATGGAAGGTCATTGCTTTTTCTCTTCTGACTCTAAGATTCAATAATTTTAGGAAATCTGACTTAGTGACTCTGCTTGCAATCTTGGAGCAAAATGACTATTCAGGTGTTTTGAAATACTTTATTATAAACTGAATTATGGTCATTATCATTGTATAAACGTTGCCCTCAGATGTTCTTCTACCTGGGAGAGGATCAGAGCTCAGGAATGGTTCTCTGTCCTCTGGCTTGAGTCTCTGCAGGAAACATGAAAGACTAGCTTTCCATTGTGTAGACAAGTTTTTGCTCCCTCATTTCTGCAGCCATCAAGGATTTGCATTATCAAGTAATCCTGGGCAACCTTTTTTCTCACATCACTTTTTTTTTTTGGTGAGGAAGATCAGCCGTGAGCTAACATCTGCCAATCCTCCTCTTTTTTCCTAAGGAAAAAAGGGACTAACATCCTTCCCTGGACTAACATCCATGCCCATCTTCCTCTACTTTATATGGGACGCCGCCACAGCATGGCTCAACAAGCGGTGCGTCGGTGCGCGCCCGGGATCTGAACCTGCGAACCCCAGGCCGCCCCAGCAGAGCGCACGCACTTAACCACTTGCGCGAACGGGCCGCACCCTCTCACATTACTTTTAATTCCCATTTCACATGAATGTGTTGACTTCATAGCTACAAACTCTTGGCAACGTTAATTTCATCCCACTGAGACACATTGTGAAACCAAATCTGAAGGGAAAGTAGTACAAATGACAGGGTAATAACAGGAAGTCTATAGCAAAGTGTCCAACAAATCTGGAAAGAACAAGCCATAATGTCAAGATGGAATGGAACAAATCACTGTCAACTGAAAAGCTATGTAGACCTCATTGATGAGTCCAAAACTATGGCAAAGAGCTGTCTGCAGAAGTTTACAAAGCTGACAGATTAATGTTTTAAACAACCACGATGTCATCCTGGGTCACCTAGCAAGACAGCACATGACAGGAATCAGCATCCAGAAGTGGAATCATAGGCATCTTTCCAGAACTGTTTCAATAAAATAAAAATATAACGAAAAACCTCTTTCTGACCAATTCCTTCAATATGTTGGATTCCAACTGCTTTGTTCTTGCTGAATGCCTTGTTATCCAAATAAAGCATGTTTACCATAATTTATTTAATTCATCTAAATGGCAGGACTCCATGAAATAAAGAAAGCCACATTTCTTGGTAGTTTAAAATGATGTAAAAATCCAGATAAAAAATTTAGTGATACTACCACATTGGTGACTCTTAACTACAGCAAGATAATCTCTAGAACATTTTTTAATGCCTGGTACATAATCCAGAACTAGAGAATAAAAATTTACAGGTGATGGGGTCCTGACATTTATATTTTGAAAATTTTCTACTAGTGATTTTTATGCCCATACTTGCTTAGGGATGACTATTTTATTTATGACAATAGCTGCTAATAATGGCAGTCAATATTTTAAGTATTTACTTACTATGTATCATACTCTGCTAAATGCTTTGCATGCATTAACTTATTCATTCCTCACAGTGACCTAATAAGGCAAGCATTTTATTTTCTGAGACATCTCAAATTTAAAGATGTTAAGTAGCTTCCCCAAAGATTAGCAGAGACTAGAACTAGCAGTCTAACTCAAACTGTTCAAAACCCCATTGCCTCAAACCTCTACAACTGTTTATTCTCACTGTTTTAATGGAGGCTATAGAACCAGGAAGAATGTAGCCAAAATAATAACACAAATGTCCTTAATAAGGAATGTCTACAGCTCGCCATTTCATGGGCTCTTTTACTGTAGTTCTCCTTTCCTTCCTAGAAATAAAATATTGTAATTATTATGTCCAATCATAGGAAGAATTATACTCATTGTACTGTTCAAGTTCACACTACAACTGAAATATTTCTTTCTAATAATGGCCCTTAACTTTTAGGAGAGCCACTGCCAAAATCAGAAACTCCTAATGAGGGCAATGACGATGGTGAGGAGTTCAGCTTCAACATCCTTGCCTGTGTTTACACACTAGTGGAGAAACCAGCCTTCCAATGTTTAAAGGCTGAAAGAAGTACCAGATCTCTAGGCTCAGCCAAGGTTGATGACTTGCATTCCCTCAAATGGACTTTGCATGTGCTCACTCTGCACCCACTGCTCCGAATATTCACTTCCTCTTCCCCGCTCTTCCCCTGTTCCTCAAGTCTAGGGAAAATGTTCTTGCCTTTCAATTTGATGGTGACCTCAACAATCCCAACACTCCCTAATTACCACCTGTTCTGTACGAGTACATTCCTGACCTCACCCTCACTCTCCCTGCACAGGAGAAGAAATGACCACCACTCTCATAGCACTAACAATGCTGTACTGAATTCATTTAATTACACGTCTGTCTTCTCTCTTAGAACATACATGCCTTGATGGCAGGGACCATGCCCTTGCATTGTCACCTTATTCTCACCTAGCACAGAGTGCACTCAGTAAATGATGAATGGATGGATGGGTGGATGATTTAATGTATGACCTCAACAAATAATGTTTGGATCAATATGAGAAAGTGTGCAATAGTGTATATGCATAGAGCAAACTCACTAACACATCTGATAAAATATAAAAGATGAGGTTAAATTACTTTTGTGGCACTTCCAATACAAAATTTCTATGATCTTTTTCCATGAATTGCTGTCTCTCTCTAGCCTCTTATATGTCTTTTCTATAATTAACTTGAATTATAGGAAGAATTCTATTCAGAACAGAAACGTCTGAGTGACAAAAGGCCAATGTTTATCCTTTCTCACTCAATGCTCTTTGTGGAAATTTAAATAGCTAAATATTCACACCAGTGGAATAATTATATATGCTCTCACCGCCAAACACCATCAGTATTTTACCTGACCTACTGCCAGCATTTTCTTTTGTTGGCCTCTCATTCCTTCCTGGAACAAACTCTTCTTATGGTTTTCCATACAGCCCTCTCCTGCTTTCCTTTCCACCTCTGGTTGCCCTTATTCTCTGTGGGCGTCTCACATTCTCTTAAACCACCATTCTCCTTGGCATTATTTTAAATTTCTATTTTCTTACACTTTCTCTGAATAATCTCATCCATTCCCACAGCTTCAATAACCAAAAATGGTATATATCCAACTCTCCACTGACATCCATTCTGGAGAATCCAGAAGTTCATGTCAAAAATTGAAATCACAGCATTCACTCTGCAAACCTGCTCACACTGCTTTGTTTTCCTATCTCAGTAAATGACACCATCAAGTTGCCTAATTCCCAAATTTGTGTATCATTCTGAACTTTGTCCTCTCCAGATACACACAAAAAAATCATTAAATACCACCATGGTATTGTTTTTTTTTTAAGTGCTTTTTTTTTTTTTTTTTTTTTGGTGAGGAAGATCAGCCCTGAGCTAACATCCGTGCTAATCCTCCTCTTTTTGGTGAGGAAGACTGGCTCTGAGCTAACATCTATTGCCAATCCTCCTCCTTTTTTTTACCCCCAAAGCCCCAGTAGATAGTTGTATGTCATAGTTGCACCCCCTTCTAGTTGCTGTATGTGGGACGCGGCCTCAGCATGGCCGGAGAAGCAGTGCGTCGGTGCGCGCCCGGGATCCGAACCCCAGGCCGCCAGTAGCGGAGCACGCGCACTTAACCGCTAAGCCACGGGGCTGGCCCCCCAGTGATATTGTGATTTATAGTGACAAGAGATTTTCACATATTCAGGTATATGGGGTAACTATTTGGGTTCAAAACTGATTCGGCTTGAACTAAAAAACCTAACTTATGGCATATCAAACATACATTGTACATCTGTGTAACCATTAAAGAATGCACTCTCTTAAGATAAGAATGCATACTTTCCCGCCTATATCCTGTTGGTAACACCCAGATTAGTCCCTTTCCCAACATCAGGGTCATGTTAACCTGCTAATTTGCAACTGAATACCTCTTTGAAACTTTGATGAAAATATATCCTGGGTGCGTTTAATGTACATCCTTTGTTCTAACAAGATATGACTCTACTGAAAACCATGCTTTTCTGGAATGCTTTCTAAGGCCTTCCCGGGTTATAATCCTCATTCTGGCTCAAGTAAAACTCACCTTATTTCTCTTACCCGTATAATGGTTATTGGTTATTTTGCGTCGACAATAGTAAGAAATATATAGTTGGTCTTTATCCTCTTTTCTGTCACAAAGCTCCTAAAACCCTTGGAATTTCCTAAGTGATGAGAGTGACAAAGGTGTCTTTTGTTATGTTAATGAGGTGACTTTAGGAAAGCACCTAGGGATGGGGGCTGGTTGTCAGGAGAACCAACCAAGTGATTAGAGGATTGGAACTTTCAGTCCTATCTCCCTGACCTCTGGGGAGGGGAAATGGGCTGGAGGTTGAATCAATTGCCAGTAGCCAATGATTTAATCAATCACGCCTATGTAATGAATTCTCCATAAAAATCCAAAACGACATGGTTCAGAGAGATCCCAGGTTGGTGAACACGTGGAGATTCAGGGAGAGTGGGGTGTTAGGAGAGAGTATAGAAGCTCTATGCCCTTTCCCCTTACTTTGCCCTGTGCATCTTTTCCATCTGGCTCTTTCTGAGTTATATCTTTTTATAATAAACCAGTAATCTAGTAAGTAAAACGTTTCTCTGAGTTCTGTGAGCTGCTCTAGGAAATTAATCAAACCCAAGGAGGGGGTCGCTGGAACCTTCAGTCTATAGCCAGAGGGTTGGTTAGAAGCAAAGGTGACAACCTGGAATTGCCACTGGAATCAGAAGTGTGTGTTTGCAGGAAGTCTTGTAAGACTGAGCCCTTAACCTGTGAGATTCGACTTCATCTCCAGGTAGACAGTGTCAGAATCGAGTTGCATTGTAGGACACCCAGCCGGTGTCAGAGAAGTGCTTGGTGTGGGAAGAAAACTCAAGATGGAATTGAGAATAGTCTTAACCACCAGTTCTAGCTCTCTGATCTCTCCACTATCTCCACCGACACCACTCCAATTCTGGGACCAATACTGATACCGGCTCAAGACAAGGTTGACATAAGAGAAGCCATATTGTAGAAAAGAAAAACTCTGTTGTAACTTTGAATGACCTCTGACAAACTAACCCAGCTGGATATGCACCCTTCAGGAGATCTAACTGCTCTGTAGATTTTATGACCCCTGCTTGTGCGTGTACCTCCCAGCAGCGATAAGATGATAACTAGTTTTTTGAGTTCCTTAGGAATGTGATGACCCCTGAACAGAGAATCTATGCTAATAGCCATCATCAAGGAAAACTGACAGATCTGGTGTGGCGACTCCCAGTCTGTAACACCAGAAGGTCAACATTCCTAACCCCCTCCCCAATAACCCAATGGCCTATATAACTGCTATAAGATTTCATGCCCCCTTAAGATGGTTCTTTTGGACATGAGTAGGCGATCATCCCTCTTGCTAGCAGGTTGTAACAAAACAGTCCTTTTTCTCCTACCACCTTGCCTCTTGACTATTGGCATGTCTGGCAGCAAGCAGAAGGCCCCACGTTGGGCGGTAACAATATCTCTTGCCCAGAGGCCTGAACTCATTATCCTAATTAGAGTGTCTGCCTTTGTTCATGCCTGCTTTCAATCTGTTCTTCATAATATAGCCAAAAGTTATCTTTAAAAACTTAACACACATGATTCCATTATTCATCTACTTAGAACCTTTCAGTGACTCCTTATTTTCTAAGGATAAATACTAATCATTCTGAAAATTTAACCCTTCAATGGCTCAACACTTTACAACATTAAAGGAAATATCTATTAACAACAAGCATCATGATGTTTCTCTTGAGTCTGATATTAATTTGAGGAATTGAATGTGCTGAGCAAATCTGATTGGTTGTTCCTACTCATATTTTCCTTTTGTTTATACAAAAACATAGATTTTGCAAGTTAATATATAGTGTTATTAATTTGAAATTATAGACATAACCTTAAAAAATTAACTAAAACTTAATCCTTTCACATTTTCTTCCAAACTTGATTATTGTTTAATTACAATTAAATAATATGTGTGCTAATTACAACCCAGTTACTCTTATGTTCAAAGATATTCTCCCTTTGCTCGGCCACCAAGAAATGTATGTAAGACTTTTCAGAGCAAGGAAGAACACTTCTCTGATTTTGAGAAAAGCATCAGGAGATATTTGCTTTCTAATGACCTAGCCCCCAAACATCTTGCCAAACTGTGAAATTCACATTTTAAAAGAACTCAATTGTAAAACTAACATTTTCATATGCTTTTATGCTATATCATTTTCATGGCAGAATAATCAATTTTCCCAATGATTTATCATTTTCCTAACGTAAAATCCTCTAATGAATTTTACTGGTAGCTCTTTGAGAGCTTAGTGTCTGTCAGTTTTTCAGGACTAGGAGATATCTCAAGTCTCTTCAGTGGCTCCAAAATTCCTAGAGAGTTCTCTCATTAGAGCTCTAGAAATCAAAATTTGTCCCCAACAAAAGCAAACATTGTTGCTTAATTTCTCCTCAGTACTACAATATCAGATTTCTCTGGTACATAAAGGAATGCAAAAGGAACATCACCTTCTCACTAACAGCATAGGTGGGGATTGAGCCATCCATGCTTACTTGCCTAGCAGCAAACCACAAGTTCCAATCATTTTGAAGGTATTATTCTTATTATGTTTGATTCCAAGGCAAGGACAATGCTAACTTTTTCATCCAAATCTCTAGCACCTACCACACAGTAGATGCCAAATAAACATTTATGGAATGAATGAATAAAATGACAGTAGGGAAACAGATATTTATGTGCAAAGCATTCTGCAAGGTCCTGAATGACACAGATAGGAGAGGCATGGGTACAAAATTAGTTCAGGTATAGATCCTATGATGGTCAATTTCATGTGTCAACTTGACTGAACTAAGGGATGGCAGACAGCTGGTAAAATATTATTTCTCAGTATGTCTTTGCGGTATTTCTGGAAGAGTTTAGCATTTGAATCAGTAGACTAAGAAGATCAGTCTCACCAATGCAGGTGGGCATCATTCAACCCACTGAGAGCCTGAATAGAACAAAAGACAGAGGAAGGAAGAATTTGCTTTCTCTGTTTGAGCTGGCACATGCATCTTCTCCTGCCTCAGACATTGGCACTCCTGGTTCTCCAGGACTTTGGACTCAGACCTTTGGACTTAGACTAGAACTTACACCATTGACTCCTGTGGTTTTCAGATCTTTGAGTTTGTACTGAACTAAAGCAGCAGCTTTCCCGGGCCTCAGCTTACAGTTGGCAGATTGTGGGACTTCTCAACCCCTGTAATCGCCTGACACTGACCTCATAATAAATCTCTTTTCATACATCTATTTATATATCCTGCTGGTTCTGTATCTCTGGAGAACTCTAATATAGATCCTGTTGATAGTTTTAAGTCTAGTGAAAGAGCTGAAATCTGTACACAATTAACTAGAATACAAAGTAAAATGCTAAATTGTGATGAGAGAGATATAAATGAATTTCAAAGACAACATCCAGTTAGGGAAGATAGAAGGGGGTGGGGAGATGGAAGAAGTCAAGGACAATGGCATGTGCAGAGGTAGCATCTGAGATGAACAATGGGAGGTTACTGTCTGACCATGTGAAAGGAGGAAAAGCATCATAGGTGGAAAGAACAGCATGAGTTAAGGCATAGAATTAGGCAAATACTGAATGTGTGTCTGTGTTTCAGGGAGTAATTAGAGTTCAGTTTGATTGCAGTGTAGGGCCAGACTGGATATCAGGCAAATTAGACAGGAAGTTTTGACTTAAGTAAAAGGTTAATATTCAACAATGATTCTGATTTTCTTCATTCACCGAATGTGATGCACCATCTCATCTACTTCCATACTCCAAGTAAGAAACCCTCTGAAATTTTATTGAGCTCATTTGTCTCACTGACAAGAAAATACCTAATAAAATTTAACTGTTTTTTTGACATCTGAAAGTCGATAGTGTTAACATGGATCTTGTACTGCATTACAAGGATATTGCACTGCAAGGATGTCAGTTTGCCTGTCCCTAAATGTCCCTGTCAACTGCAGCTTTTTCATAATTAGGTGAACACAGACAAGTCCTCTGGGGTTGTAGAGACAGACAGCTATTGGCTCCTACAACCAAAGAAACAGTCTCATTTCTCTGCTTCATTTATATTGTTGACATTTCTTTCCGGTGATTTTTTTGTGTATCTTTCAGAGGCCCTATGCCTCATTGCCTCCACAGTGGTTTTTAATTGCTACTGTCACATCTACTGTTGATTGAGGGGCCTGAGGTTAGCATAGGGCTGACATCAGGTAAGAGGGAGTTATTATTATAATCGTACACTAATATAACAGGATAATGGTTTTACTATTTGTAATAATAACAGTTGTATTGTTACTCTAATAATTTTACCTTCAAATGACCCAGTGAAGGAATTATATGATGGATTTGGAATATAACAGATGAAATATAATCCATTTGTGTAAAGAAGAGGGAACTGACAATCAGAGAGGTTAGGTGAATAATTCAAGATTACTCAGCTGGTGGTATAGCAGAGACGATAACACAGTGACAGTTAGCCCAGTGGTCTTTCCTATTCCTGATAAGGTATGCAATATGCACATGCATGTCAACTCTTTTGTTTCATCTGTGAAATATATTTCCACACTGCTTAGGTAGTAATATATTCAAAACATGAACATTCTTATATTAACTTGTTTCAATCCAAATGGGACAACAGGATCTGAATCTACTTTTCATTTCTTATAATACTATGCATTCGATTAAAAAAACACCTTCTTTACTAAAGTAGCTTCACGACTTGAACATTTCAGTGGGATCCATTCTCAGATCAACTTCAAAAGACTGAATTTAAACCTATATTCAAGCTGTGAAAGTTTTACTTTCTTTTCCTTTTATTCTTTTTTTCCTTTTTAAAATTCCTTTTCTGGGAATGAATTAAGTACAGCCTAACAAGTAATATATCCATATTTGCATCCTGATAATCAAACAAGAACTTGTAGGAATGTAGCGTTGATGAATGTACCACTGTTGAAATAGTTTATGTATGTTGGAGCAAAATGAACTGTGACCAACAAATTCCTTCCATAGTCGAGATCCTTCCACATCTCCCCAGTATAGAGAAGTGTCTTAATGGATGTACATTATCAAGTTTGTAGGCTTATTCTCAGTCATAAAGAATAGTGTACCAGCAGCATCTGGTACACTGAATTTGTCACACTATAGACAAGCTAATATCATTATGTGAGACCACAGGGGAAAAAATAAAAGATTCACATTTAATCCATATTAACTACCAGGAGACCCATCAAGGCAGTTGGGCTAGCTCATGATACAGCAGCTTCTAGCAAATTAGCAGCCCATAACAACTTAGTTATAATGAGCTGCAAGATCTTCCACCATAAGCTCAACACCATTAAAGTGAATTCAAGTACATGAATTCATGTACAGAGTATAACCTTAACATCTGTTTGTACTTAGCCAATATTTTGTTTATGCCTTTTTAGGAATAGCCAAATTATCCTCGTGTCCCCTGAAACTAGGGACTGTAATTTCCATCAACTGCAGTTTTACCTGATTGAGAGGGCAGAGCTCATCAACATCAGCCTCTCTGTCTGCAGAGCTGGGCAGCAAGGTGTTCATGATTCCAGTAGCTGTTTTGTACATATTAGGCCAATTTTCTCCCAAACAATCTTCCCTTGCTATTCAGGTGGGGAGAGCAATAGTCTAGTCAGAAATTAAATAGCCAACAAGACATGCGTATCTAATAAATATTGTAGAACTTGTATTTAGTTAAGCCAAATGCATTGAATCATATCCTACTAAACTTAGCATGGAGAATCTTTCTAATTTAATAAACTTAGGCCCTTTTTCCCACTATAAAAGCAATGTCCTCCTTCTCTTCCCATAGTGGAGTGAATACCCTTCAGGGATTCAGGAAATAATATTAATAATATCACTATTATAATAATTATTATTTCTGTTTTGCATATGAGGAAACAGAAGAATAGATTACTCATGGTTGTTTGCCAAGTGAAGAAAATGGACACTCAATATATAGTTTAAGGCATTTCCATAGAGCTTTATGTATAGGATGAATAAATACTTATGTGAATAATATAACTTCCCTATTCTTGTTGTGTCTTAAACTGCTGGTGTATGTGAATTACTTGGGCAGTGTTTTCAAAATTCACAACCCTCCTCCTACCTCCAGAAACTTTAGCACACAGAAAAATGGGCGTTGCAAACATCATTATGGGTTTTCTAGATTTTACACACCCAAACTGCATCTAGTTCTAATCAATCTAGATACAGTGCCTTAAAATCTCATAGAATTTCATATGTGGATGGGATCAAGGTTATTTAGTTCATCATCCATCCTTCTTGAAGAGTCAGCCTCTCAGACAGTCCCTGCCTGAAAGCTACCGGGGAGAGCAGCTCAAACTCAGATGCACACCATTCCATTGAAGGATAGCTCTGGTTGTCAAAACCATAATACGCCTTCTTATAAAAATCTAGTAATTGATTCTGATCCTGACTTCTGAACTAGTTCTGTCTGCTGAGTCACCAAAGCATTACACTGACATTTTCAATGATATGATACACCACCCCATATTTGAAAACCCCATGTTTTCTTCCGTGATTTAAACAGGGGCAGTTCGGAGGTCTCATCTCTGTTTTTAGAGATCTCATCATGCTGGCCACACCTCTGCATTCTCTCGCATTTGTTGATGTCCCACCCCAACCTTAATTCAAAATACACAACATTTCACACACGATCCCAAATACAGTCTGAAAAGTGTCGTGTACTTAAGAAGCATCACTTGTCTTGTAGCGTTGAAATTGACTTCCATTAATGTAACCTAAGATTACATTAGCTTTCTTAACCTTGTCAAAGAGTTGCCTTACATGAAATTTGAATTCCACTAAACCTCTAGTACTTTTTTTCTAAGCTGCTGCCAAACCAGCCTTCCATACATAATGTACCTCTGCAGTTGATACATTTGAACCCACAGACAAGACTAGACATGTATCCCAAATTTGCAACTTTTTGTTTTTATCTCATATTTTTTCAGCATTTTAGGTTCATCTTGAAATCTATTTCTGTATCAAACTTATGCATATTTTCTTAGCCTTATATAACCTGCAAATTCTTTAAGCTTGCTTTGAAGACATTAGCCCCAATCTTTGATTACAGTTTTGAATAGAAAGAACAAAGCTCATGCTTCTTCACCACAGACTCTTTTTCATGTTGATAATGATCTGCTAAACAGTGTATCCAAAGGGATATATAAACACATGCCTAATACATGTCACCGGCATACAGAGATCAGCATAAGCCTTGGACTGTATTCTAGTACTTGGAGGGGACTGTGATGTTAACACTGTATTACTGGCCCCCATCTGCAGAACGCAGAATACCTGGTGGTTATTACACACTCATTTGCAAATGATAATTATTTACGATTGTATGATTTTCTTCATCAGTGATCCCCAAATCTGGTTATAATCAAGACAGAGGGTCTTACAAGGACAGATAGCTGAGCTTAACAAATGTACCTATTTCTCATATCTCAGGTTCTGAATTTGAATTTGCTTAACTTCTTGACATTGCTGAGGTATGTGGCTCAGTGGCAGTAGCAGTTGTTTCTGAAGTAGGGTACACAAGACAATCCAGTGGAGTAGGGGAAGTAAAGGTTTGAACTCATATTTTAAATTGTTGTTCTCATCTTTTTTTGGTTAGGAAGATCAGCCCTGAGCTAACATCTGCCAATCCTCCTCTTTTTGCTGAGGAAGGCTGGCCCTGAGCTAACATCCATGCCGATCTTCCTCCACTTTATGTGGGATGCCACCACAGCATGGCCTAACAAGCAGTGCGTCGGTGCACGCCAGGGATCCGAACCCGGGCCACCAGCAGCGGAGCACGCGCACTTAACCATTATGCCACGGGGCCGGGCCCTGTTCTCATCTTTTAAAATGAGATTTTTATCATATTTTCTAACATAAATTTTGGTACAGTAGTACATTTATATCACGTACAAGTAAATGAGCACATAATGGATGTTCTTGCTCAAAAGACTTTTACTGATCGTGGAGTAAAATTAACAAAGGCTAGAGACCCCTGGATGAGAGATCCAGACAGGCTAGGCCAGGGACCCAGGTGAGACCCCACCTTAGCCAACCGGCTCTGCTCCACAGCTAAACGGTGATGGTGTACCCATAACTCAGCACCAGGAAGCCCGTGTAGGAGAGATAATAAAATCCCTTGGAAAGGGATCATAGAATTGAAGTCTTTAATTTTGCAGGTATGGAAACTGAGGTGCAGAGGGATTAAGGGACTAGACTGAGCAGTTTCAAAGCCCTTTGGGGACATACCAGGGAAAGGAAAAGGAAATGAAAGTTAATATCAGAGCTGGACCTGATTCCACTCCATTGCTCTTTCTCAAAATATATTACCCCAATAAGGAAGTAAACAAACAAACAAACCAAAATCCAAAACAACAACAAAGAAAGAAAAGAAAAAGAAAGAAGCAGAGGGTGACAGTCACTTAACTACATCTTTTGGTATCACACTGTTGACCAATTTTGCAGTGAGAGCATTAAGCACAGTGAAGCAACACCAGCAGTGAACTTTCTGAAGGTCGGTGCGTTCCTCAGGGCAGCACAGTCATCTTCTAACTTTAAACCCCTTTAGAACTCTGCCTTCAAAAGTTGTGAACTTCCACACTGTTCAAAGATGAATGACACATTACCAAAAAACAAATAAAGGTATACAGTACAAGAACATCCACTTCTAATGTTGATCCAGTAAAATGTTCTCCTACAGATGGAAGATGAAGTCACCATACACTTTATAAATGATATCACATTGTACCTGTACCACAACGATAAGAATGCCACTGTTCTTGGGACCGGCCCTGTGGTCCTGTGGCCCAGTGGTTAAAAGTTCCACACGCTCTGCTTCGGCAGCTAGGTTCTCGGGTGTGGATCCCAGATGCGGACATACACCATTCGTCAGCCATGCTGTGGTGACGAGGCACATACAAAATAGAGGAAGACTGATACATATGTTAGCTCAGGGCTAATCTTCCTCAGTAAAAAAAAAAAAAAAAAAGAATGTCACTCATCTTATGGAGAGAAAGTTAGGCACAAAGCATGTCCACATTTTCTTAAAATCCTACAATTGGAGTGCACTGGGGCCAACATATAAAACCAAGCATCTGACCTCCTGGCCCATTTTTTTCCCCACTACACCACAGCTAAGAAGCCTATTTCATACTCTTAGTTAAATTCTTAAGTACACTAAGAATTTTGTCTCCAATGAAAACACATATTCTCAAAGTTTACCAAAAACATCAATATTACTCGCAAACAAGGATGATAAAAAAAGTCACCCTGGCTTCCTCTTAAAAATAAAAGTAAAGAGTGAGGTCTTACAGGATATTGATAGTGATAAACTTGTTGGGTCTCATTAGGATGGGCATAGCCTCTGTCACCACAACACACTTGACTCCTAGATTGATGTTCTTTTCAAAGGAGGAGGAGTGACAGCAATAATAGTGATTGATTTATCTTCTGGTCCCTACTAGAATGACAGCTCCCTGAAGGCAGTGGCTTTGCATTTCTTTATTCCTAGCTTTTAGAACAGGGACTGGCAAGTACTAGAAGCTCAGTGAATAGTGTTGTAATAATAACTATGCTATGCCATTTAATTTAAAACATTCTTATGAGATGCTTTGGAAATATTAGCATCCCTAGACTTATTAAAGAGAGTAAAATGATACACAAGGCTGCACAGTAAAAAACTAGCAACAGAATGGCTGTGAGTGAGGGTGGTGAGGAGAGAAGGAAGAAGTGGACCGAGGAGTGGGGAGGACATCGTCAGAGCAGGCCTTGACCAGCGTGTCTAGTGTTCACCTTGTTAGCATTGAATGGCCCATCTTGCGTCCAGGCTAACAGTACTTTCTGTCCCTCTGCCTATCTCCCTCTCTCTTTATCTTATGTGTGCATGCACAAATACAGCTTGGCAGAGAATAGGCCCGGAAAAGTAAAGATCGAGATTAATCCCATGCCATTGACCTCTCCAATCTCTTATCCCCTTAAACCTGTCACCTGCATGAGACTCCACTGTGGTAGATAGCACCGCTCTAATCTCTATCCTGCCCCCACTTCTCTGCAGAGAACTCTCAGATCACCCCTGAACTTGTCCCTCCACCTCCCTCACAGCCAGTTTCTGCATCTGTAAAATCAGAGAGGTGGTTCTCAAATGCTCCTGGGTCTAGCAGTTCTCCAGGGAACCTATTAGAAATGCAGATGGCCAACCCCAACCTTCGACTTTTTTTGTGTGTGTGTGAGGCAGACTAGCCCTGAGCTAACATCTGATGCCAATCCTCCTCTGTTTGCTAAGGAAGATTGGCCCTGGGCTAACATCCACGCCCATCTTCCTCCACAGCATGGCTTGACGAGTGGTGTGTCAGTCTGCAGCTGGGATCCGAACCTGCGAACCCCGGGCCACCGAAGCGGAGCACACACACCTAACCGCTGTGCCTCCGGGCCAGCCCCCAACCCCAGCCTTTGAGATGCTGAGTCAGGCAGCTGCATTTATCACAGTTGCTTAAACTGATTCCGATATGAGTATTCCACAGCACCCATTACCAATCCCTGAGCTCCAGGCCCTCCAGGATTCCAAGTAGGAACATGCTGATTCGTGGTCAAATAGTTTACAGTAAATGAGAGAACAGCCTGAAGCAGCTGGCTGGAGGTGACAGTAAAGAAAAACAGAGGGAGGGACATGCAACTGGGCGATTGGGGGGTGGGGTCTACGAACAGACAAAAATCTAAGTGAGATGGTTAAATTGAGCAGTGCCATTGGATGGAAGGCTGAAGGACAGTGAGCTGCTGAGTTAAGCAGACATGGGTTCAAAATCTTGCACTAATTTATTTCTGTGATCCTAGACATACCACATAATAAAATAATTACTCAGCTTAAAGTTTCTCCTCTATAGTACAGGATAATAGCTAACACATAGGGTTTTTGCGAGGATTTAATGAGATACTGTAAGTAAATAATCAAGAACACACTGGATGTGCTCAGTAAGTGTATCAATTATTATTTCAGAGCAATAACAAAATAAAATGAAGGGTCAGGTTTATGAATTTTTAAATGAAGACATGCAAAGTTCCTGTTTAATTCCATATACCTAGAGATTCAATAAGTCCCTAAATGGGAAAGCTATGACGTTTAGTCAATATCTGTGCACTACATTTGCCAAAAATATGCCAGAATGTGCCAGAGTCCACAATCTAGTGTCAGGTCCACAGCAGCACTGAGCTATAGTGGCAGCTCCCTGTGCTGCAAACAGCCGGCGAGCAGCAGGGCCACTGGCCCAACAACCCTAGAACCTGTGATGATGTGGACACAGCCCTACAGCTGACTCTAAGTTCTCTCTTTAAGTCTTTTTCATCTTCACCTCTACTTCTAATTTTTGGCAGAAGTGCTCCATGCTAACAATGAGGGTACAGTTAATCCCGAACCTCGGCACCTAAATTTAATTACCTTTAACATTTCAACACTGAACATAGTATCTCTCGCAGAAATTCTATTAATGCTGATGAAAATTACCAGACATTGGTTCAGAAGAGCATGAGGGCTTGAAATGGACTGAAGCAGCTGAAATTCATGAAGAAGGGATGTGTGAATAATGTGGAGGCTATGCAATAAATAATCATATTCGGAGTTACTCTCGTTGGAGGAATATGTACTCCAACGTTACCCTCTAAATGCAAATAGCAGCTGAGGCTTTCAGGATACAGAAAGGTTCTAATCATCTATTTGCTCGTACTGAAACAATCACACAGTTGACCAACACTTAAAATTAGTTTTTCTTCTTTAAAAATGAGCTAGTACCGTTGGAAGCCACAGACTAATTCAATACTTTTATTCCTAGAAGAAGTAACCCTCACATCTTTGAGAAAAAATTATACACCAGAGAAGGTCACTATATAATTAGCCACATTGTAGTATTTATTAAATTCCTAGAGCTTGCAGAGTTTACTTTTAAAACCACAAGTGCTGAGTTTAATTAAACTTGTCAAATGTAGGATGAACTTGATGGGATAGAGGCAGGTGATTTGATCCACAAATAACAAAAATATACCCACTGTTATTATGCTTTCCAGGTGAGCCAGTGTTAGATATGGCCAAATTATATGAGATACCACTATGGACATGATTAATACTGACTGGTAATTCTTAGGATCCTAAGGATATATTTTGTGTTTTGAGTAGAACTTTATTTAATGGAGCTGCTGACTGAATATGATCATATAAATAATCCAGGGCATTGAATCTATTTTCTCCTGTTAATGGATGTTAGAAACATGAAGAAATACATGATTTAACATTTTAGAGATTGTATATACTTCTTTGTGTGTTCTTTATAAAAAATACTTTGGAGAATATGCAGATAAATCACAGAACCTTAGGGAGAGCTGGAATATTATAGGAACAATCACGGCTTTTATGGTAGAAGCAATAGACGGCTACAGAAGCTGAAGGCATTGGTCAAGTTTCCACAGCTAGAGGGTGGGAAGATGGGAGAAGACACTGGGTTTGTCACTGAGTCGATCTAATGCCATAGACCGTGCTATAGAAGGGAAATTCTCAACGCCTATCCTGTAATGATACAGAAGACTTGGCCAATAGTGTTGTTGCATAAGTAATTATGAATCTGCTGCCAGTATTTGAACAATTTCTCTCACACTTAAGCTAGAATAATGGGTTGCAAGTGATAACTTTGAATATTCTCTATTTTATTCTTAAAAATATAACAACAGCAATAAAGTAGAACACTGTATATTTGGTGTCAGGAAATCTATATTCAGATCTTCGTTTATTCATTCAGCAAATAAGGCAGGCATGGGTGTAGGTGCTGGGAATGCATCAAGGAAAAAAATCAGACAAAACTCCCTGCCCTCATGGAGTTTACATTCTAGTGGAGAAAACAGATGTTGAACAAAATGGACCAGTGGATCACACAGAGTGCCATCTGCGGTAAAGGCAATGGAGAAAAATAATGCAGGGAAAGAAGACGGGGGAGGGTTATCAAGAACAGACTCATTGACAAGGTGAGATCTGAGCAAAGACCTGAAAGGCAGGAGGGAGTGAGGCAAGTGTATATCTGGGCTGGGATGGGGGCGGCGAGGTAGTGTTTTAGGCAGAGGTAAATGGCAAATGCAGAGGCTGTGTGCTGGGAGCATGTTTTAGGAGAAGCAAGGAGTTTTGTGTGCTGGAACTGAGTGAGCAAGAGGGAAAGAAGAGAGATGGAGGTGGCAGGTAGCAGATCAAGGAGGGGCTTGTTGGCTGCTGTATGGGCTTTGCCTTTTACTTTGCAGGGAGTAGTAACACGATAGGATTGACATTTTCATAAGATTTCTCTTGCTACTGTCTGGAGATTGTCTTTACAGTCATTCATTAATAGTTATTTTGTGCAAGTCACTAAACCTTTCTTCATCTCAGTTAGGTTAAGAGAACCAAATAAACATATTTTAATGCACCATATAAACTGTAGCGCTGTTTCATGCTCTCCTTGGCCACATCTCCATTAGAGCAATTATTTTACTGCATTACAGTTACTAGTTCTCACATCTGCATCCCTACCAGATTTTTCAGTTCTTGGACCCTAGAGAGTACCTCTCTCTATTTTTGTACGTGGCACCTCATACAATCTTTAGCACATAGGAGGGACTCAACAAAGATTTGCTGAATATAAGGTATTGCAAGAAACATAAACACAAATCTTTGTTCCTATACCGTTCCAACTGGAACTTTTGGTGAGACTTATTTGCTGTAATTCTGCAGTTTGACAATATAATTAGCTGAGTTGGACCAAATCTGAGATTGTCAAGGTAAATATATATATTTTTTTAAATTGAAACTATTTTTCTTAATTGTGTACATAAAACTTATGAGTAAAATAGCCCAGAAAAGATTCTGCAACTTGGCATTTGGAAATCCTCGGAACGTATATTTCTTTTAAATCACATTTTGTTTGACTCTCTGCTTATGTTTTAGAATGGCACCTGAATGACCTATTTAGTATGTCTTCAGATGTACCCACAGGATATAAATACCTGGATTGAAAAACAAACAAACACACTTGAAAATAGTTTAAATTTCCTTGCCATGTAAAATACTTATATCTGGCAATGTGAGGTAATGGGCAATCATACCATCTAGTTAGTTAACTTTTTATTTTTTGAAAAGATCTTTATTTGGATCACATGCATTATCACGTGCCCCATAGTTTGAAGACTTAATGTCACTTGAACCCATTCACTGATGTTACACACAGTGTGAAGGCCTAGACACTTTATTCCTAAAGTAAAGCATCACAATCATTTACCTTTATATTTAGGCAATGTTCTTAAATAATAGTTAACGTATAGACAACACTCTCAAAGGTCAAAGTTCTCTTAAATTACTATTCTCACTCTATACCATTGAGGTTTACTTTCATTTCTTTTTTTTTTTTTTTTTTAAAGATTTTATTTATTTATTTTTCCCCCAAAGCCCCAGTACATAGTTGTCTGTCATAGCTGCACATCCTTCTAGTTGCTGTATGTGGGACACGGCCTCAGCATGGCTGGAGGAGTGGTGCCTCGGTGCGCACCCGGGATCCGAACCCGGGCCGCCGGCAGCGGAGAGCACGCACTTAACCGCTAAGCCACGGGGCCGGCCCTACTTTCATTTCTTAAAAACGAAAAAATGTCTTAGCCTTAATATGATTAGCCTTAATATGATAAACTTTTAACTTCTAATTAATGGAAATGAAATATTTACTAAGAGGTACCCCCAGGGTACAAATAAGCCTTCTTTTGTTAGCTTTTTCAAAATAAAGCATTAAGCTATTAACATTCTATTTTAAATATTCACATTAGGCAATTAAATTCTAAAATTTGTGACAATACATTTCTGATAAAAATAAATCATTTTTTTATGTCAATATGGTCATTATTTGTACTTAGTATCTGAGTTACAAAGTCATTCCAATTTCAAATAATATTAATCAAGTAGAAATTTTATCTTATGATTGTCTTAAGTTGAAAATCATTCTCTGACACTATTATCATTCATTTGAAAACATTCTAAAAAACCTAAAGACTTTCTGAGGCATTCCATTTTACTTTACTCACAATTCTACAATGTACACCTATCTGACAAATATATAACAATGTAATACACAATTCTCATAGATAGACTGTCATCTTGTTAAATCACCAGCTTTCTGAAATCAATTTGTTTCTCTAATCTGTTGAGCATCACAAACATTTTAACTATAGTGGCGACACAGGTGATATCTATAAAGTCATTATAAATTTTGGTCAATGATTCTCTCAGTGAGTTATCTGAACACAAGCAATCTGGAAACACTTGTATGGTAAAGGTTTTCTATAATTATGAGGTGTGTGCATCCCATTTACACCTGCACCATTTAGGATGATCAAAACATGTAATTACTGTATTCCAGTTCTCGTATAAAGCTCATCATTGAGAACTAAATAATCTCTAAGAAAGGGAATGCAATGCAACAAGTTAGCTGTCCAATATATTGAATTTTTACAATTACCTTACATAGTGACACTGGCTGGGTGATTTTTATGCCTTTAGTCTCTATGAATAATTTCTTTCCGGGTGAGGTTATTCATTTAATTGTGTATGGAAGGAAAAAAAAGGCCCACAATTTCCAAATCAACTTTTAATTACTTAATTCTCACTTAATTATAAATGGCTATTTACCTGGATAATCATAACTTTCATAAAACCTAAAGTATGTATCTATGACAAACCAAGTTTTATTAAAAGCAATGATTAAGCAGTTATAATGGTTAGTTAGTAGGGAAATAGCACATCGGTCCTTACAGCTGCTTTCTGCTTAACTCGGTTATTTGGCTTTTACAGTTTCTACATTAATTCACTGAATAAACTGACTGACAACCGTGAGGCCAGAAATAAATTCTACATATGTAACGACACATAACTCTCAACCTGCAGTTTTAAAACTTGAGCGAAAATCACCACAAAAACAACATTAATAATGAAAGCATTTAAAGAAACAAATACGTTTAGTTTTCACTTTTTCTCTTTTACCTTTGGAAACAAACGGTCCTTAAATACTTCAAAACTGTAGTCTAGGCAAACAAGTCGACTAGTCACAAAGATGAGGGGTTACTTTTCCCTCCTTCCCAGGCAGCGCTGCAGGCGGTTCCCGGCGTTCTCCCACCTGCTCCTCCCTCCCCGCACCAGGGCTAAAAGGAACCCCAGAGGAGCTCAGAAAATCTCGAATGGAGTGGAAGAACAGCCTCGAAAAAGTCAGGAGGCCAAATCATCATAGTTTAATTTCTGCTTTCACTCACAAACAGTTTAAGAAAAAGCAAAGCAAGACGCATCAGACACACCACAAGCCTAGTAGATGCCTTCTTAAAAGAGAAAAGAATTGAATTCAGCCAGGCACAAAGGTCTCCATGGCAACAGTGAATTTAGACCCCCATCGGCATTATTTATGCAACATTTCCTCACAAAAGGACCCTCCCACTAGCCTGCCTTGCAAATTCTAGTTTTCTCATCTTCCATTCCTTTGCCCTGAATTTGTATCTGAATCTTCAGCTATCTGTATCTCAGCATTAAAAAAAAAAAAAAAAAAAAAAAAAAATATCCCACAGAATCATAAAATTATTCGCAAGCTGAATCTAGACTTTGTTTCCTTGGTGCATTCAAAGGCAAGGGATCGATTCAAGATTGTTTGGAGTTCATATTCAAAGCCACTCTAGTTTTCGTTTCAAAGACGGACAGTTTGACAAGCAAGTTTATTTTTTTGAAATGAGATTGTAATTCAAAAAAAGTATAAAATGTGGCAAAATCTAACCAAACCAGAAGGCTCACAGAAAAGAGAACTTGTCTGGATGCTGACTTTGAAGTTAAATTTTATATACTGTTACCCACCCCCAGCTATTATAGTACTCCAAACAACTTCTTTTGAGTCTTTTACCTGATTCTCTCTATTCTAGCCACAACTTCCGAAAACATAAATTCAGTAAAGCATTTTAAACACTTTTTGCTGAACTGTGTACCAAATGGACTCTAGGTCGCACTTTATATTTAGATGATGTGGGGCAAGTTATCTAAAAGAGAGATAACACCCCTATGTGATTAGGTTACTATAAATATTAACAAGATGATACCTTTTTGAAGAAATACTTTCTTCAATTCTAAAACAATACACAACTATAATTGTTGGGATAATATTTGATGATGTTGAAAGGAAACACTACTAGTCCTTATTTGAAAAGGATCATATTTAGCATTAATTCAAACAAAAACTAAACAAGGTGATTTTTAAAAATTGTTTCTATTTTTAAAACAATACAAACTTATTATTAAAAATGCCAACAGTACATACTTTTATAAAGGGTAGTTCTCATTCCACACACTCCCAACACCAGTCCTACTCTTCTTTCATACATTTGTATGTCTAGACCTAAATCATGCTGCATGATTTAGGTCTTGATTAACTGTATGTTGTCTTTTTTTTTTTTTTTTGAGGAAGACTGGCACTGTGCTAAGATCTGTTACCAATCTTCCTCTTTTTTTTTTTTTCCTTTTTCTCCCCAAAGCCCTAGTACATAGTTGTGTATCACAGCTGTAGAGTTGTAGCTCTTCCATATGGGATACCACCTCAGCAAGGCTCCATGAGCAGTGAGTAGGTCTGCACCCAGGATCCGAACCAGCGTACCCCAGGCCGCCAAAGCAGAACGCGTGGACTTAACCACTGCGCCACCGGGCCAGCCCGCGTATGTTGTCGTTAAGAACATTTTGCAAGAACGGTTCATGGGTGCTTGTATTTCTTGTTAATGCATAGTTCATAAGATTTTCTGTTGCCTACAAGGCAGGCAAATATCCTTGTTTTGTAACCCCAGGACACGACATTCATCTAGAACTGGGTGTTCATGATGCTCCAGAGCACAACTCACTTTCACTTTCTTGAGTTCTTGATGGTTATATGATTTTTTGTGAATAAATCATTCAGATACTTTCTGATACTGAAATTTGAAGAAGAGAACTACAAGTCCAGGCTGATATTACTCTCTTTTAAGAAAATTACTTTCCTAGGTGAGAACAACAACAACCCCTACATCAGTTCCCAGTACTCTCTCTTCCATATCTACTGCCTTCTCTTTAGTTGCTTTACATCTTTTTATCCTCTCTTCTGTTTTATTTCCCCATACCAGTCTTCCTTATTTCTACACTATCTATTCTTCTTGATTCTAATGTGGTTTCATTTCAGAAATGGCTTTATTTTTCCTATTTTCCATGAGCATTGCCAGCTCACTGCTACGCCTTTAATGCCTTCTTTGTCTTATCATCATCTCTTCGACGGCACTTTTTTTTCATGATTTTAAATGTCTTTAGGCTATGAAAAAGAGTATGGCTAACTTTCTCTTATGTTACTTGGGGGTAATTTTATTTTTCTGGAGTTAGACTTTCTCTGCCTTTTGTATATTATTGTTGTGTTACTTTCTCCTCTTTCTGATTTCTTTGTTTCTTACTTTTTTTTTTGATAGTGTTAACCCACTGTCTTATATTTAAACCCTTCCGGTTATTATATATTTTTTAATTATGGCAACTTTATCTTGGTCTGACTGTTGCTTAATAACAGATTGGGGAGGAGAGGGGTGCTGAGTATGAGGGAAGTGAAAACTAAAAATGTAGATTTTGTAACAGCCCCCTCAACATTCTCCCCTCTTGTTGGAGCTTGCCCTCCACAGGCTCCTTGTCTCTCCTGTGTCCCCTCACGTCTTCAGGGCTCAGTGTTCCAGTGAAGGACTCTGAGTCATGGCCCTGCCTTCCTCTACCCCTCCCTCCCTCCCTTCCTTCCCTCTTTCCCTCTTCTTTCTTCTTTTTTTAAATGAAATGTGCACACTCTATGATATCTGAAAAGCGATGTCTAAACTCTGTATACCTCCTTTTTATGAGTCGGTGTCTGATTCTGTTCCTAGTATCATTGTAAATGGAATTGAATTTCTAATGTCTTATATTTTTGGTACGTTTTAGTGTTTCCAGCAAAGAAGTAGAATAAACTGAACATTGTGGGATATCCATAATAATAGTTTAAACTAAATACTAAAGAGGTATGAATACTTGTTTTTCACAAAATTCAACAGTCATTAGTAATTAAAAAAACAATTTTTTGAAACTAGGAATAGAGAGGAATCTCTTCAATTTGATAATGAAAAAACCTACCAAAAAATGAGAGCCAGGGTTAAATATTGAAAACTTCTCCTTAGATATGAATGAGATGTCATTCATTGCTATCATCACTTCTACTTAACATTGTACTGGAGGTCTTGGGTGATAAAGTGAAAACAAAAAGCCAATGTACAAAAACATCAATTTTCTTTCTGTGTATCAGCAATAAAGAAATTAAAACAACAATAGTATTTATAAATATCATAGAAAAACATCCAATACCTAGGGATAAATCTGTGAGGGTGGTGTAAGATCTCACTAAACACTACACAACACTATTGAAATTAAAGCAGACCTAAATGATTGGAGGGAAATAACATGTTGATGGATTGGCAGATTTAATATTGCAAAGATTTCAGTCTCGTTGGATTAACTGACAGATTTAACACAATTCCAATCCAAACCTCGGCATACTGTTTTTTTCAGGGCTGGCAGAAGCTGAGATAATGGAGAGTGGATTCTAAAATTTACATGCAAATGCAAAGTGCCAAAAAGAACAAGTAGTCTTGAAGGAAAGAAACAAATGTAGAAGCCTGAATCTACCAGATAAGAAGGCACATCACGAAGCTGCAGTAATTAAGACCATGTGGTGTCCACGTAAGCAGAGACAAACAGAACAGTGGAACGGGAGAGAATCCAGACACCAAGCCACACATATATCTAATTTAGGAGAATCAATACACTGCTATGCGGTGGGAAAGATGGTTCTTCCATCTGGATATCTATATTGCGAAAGAATGCACCTTGATGCCCATTTCAAAAAACACACAAAAATCAATTCCAAATGGAGGGCAGGTCTAGATGCGAAAGACTAAACAATAAAACTTTAAGGGTAAAATATAGAACATATGCATGACCTGAGAGTAGCCAAGGCTTTCTTAAGTAGGAAACAAAAGTGCTACCCATAAAAGGAATTAAAAAAGCATAAATTGGACCTTGTTACTTGGGAAATTCTGTTTATCAGACACCATTGAGAAAGTGAAGGGGGGTTAGTGGAAGAAAATATTTTTATTCTGTGTGTGTGTGTATATATATGTACATGTGTGTATATATATATATATTTCAAAATACCTGAAAAAGTACTTCACAAAAGAGGATAGCCACATAGCTAATAAACAAATGAAAAGATGATCCACTTCACTCCTCATAAGGAATACACAAATTTAAATCTCCAAGGGATACCAATACACACCCATCAGAATGGTTAAAACAAAAGAGAGAGGAGAGACAATGCCCAATATTGGTGAGTATTGGGTGTTTTCAGAACTTTCATAGACTGTGAGTGGGAATGTAAAATGGTAAAAGAAACTTGATGTTTGTCAATCTTTTAAAGCTCTTTATATGCATATCCTATGTCTCAGCAATTCTGCTCCTAGGTATACAGTCAACAGAAATGTGCACATAAATACACCAGAAGGCATCTACTGTGATGCTCATACCAACAATATTCCTATCAGCCCCGACAGACACTACTGAAATGCTCAATAACGAGAATGGATATCTATATAGTGTGTGTGTGTACATGCACAATGAAATACTATTCAGCAAAGAAAATAAATGGATAACCAAACGCAGTATTATAGCTGAGTCTCACACACATAATCTGGAGCAAGCTATACTTGATGACCTATGTACTTTTCTGCACATGTATCACACTTAAAAAATAAAGTCCTAAATTATTTTCAATTCTAGATTTTTAGAAGTTATAACAGGCATGCACAAAAATAGGAACATTATTTACTGACTAAATGCTCTTAATTTTTTTTAAAAAAATACCATTTTAACTTTAGAAGTTCCAGCCAATTTTATTTTAAAAGAAAATAGAGGACTTTTAAGTCTTAAAAAATAAAAGTAGAACTAAAGGATGAAGAAATTACTATTTGTGTGGTATCATCAATTCTAAAATAATCCATTTTGTGGCCCTTATGGACAAATAATCCAATTTCTTGGACCAAAAAAAAAAAAGCAAGAAACTGCATTTTAATGTCCCGGCCATTTTTATCTACTAACACTGACAGCAAAGTGTAAGAATAAGTAGCACTAATATAGAAAAACTTTAAACATTATAAATAACAGACTTGGTAGTAATTTCCAAATAAGCTTGCTGCAAATAGTTTATATTTTTATTTTAATAAAACGATCTTTAGAACAGACTTTTAACAGACTTGACTCTTTCTGAAATTTTGTCTTTTCATTTTCTTAGACTCGGCATTCCAGTGTAAAACCGTAATTCTATTTATTATCCCTTCAGACGCTTAGGTACAAAATTACAAATGATTGACAGCCAAATTACAGAGCCTGCCTGCCTTCCAGGGGGCATGTTGAAGCTGCAGCACCAAGGTTCTTCTGCAATGAAATAGTTGCGAGGAATAATATTTTTAGGGCCAGCTCAGCTTTTCATTTGTAGTCCCCGGTTATCTCTGCTGTCCAAGGCCAGAATAGATTCCAGGACATGGGACAGGAAACAAGAGGAGAAAGGGAAGAGGAAGGAAGTCAAACAAACAATGCTGGACTTTTGCCTGGGGCCCTGGTAGTGACAGCTACTCCAATAAAACCGAAACCCCAGGCTGCCTACTGCTGCTAAACTCTCCTGACCTGGTGTCAGACACACTCAGAAATACAACGCTCGGTACTAAGAGGCTGGAAGTACTAAGAGGCTGGAAATACAAGACATCACACACTAGATCATGTTCGTGAATCAGTGTAAATTTGAACCCTGTAACTAGGAGTATAGGCTATATATACTAAATCCCATCAATAAAATATATTTTGGGTATGATTTGCCCTATCAGGGTACTAACTTCTTATTTGGGACTTTTTACACTGGGCAAGTCTCATGCCTTCCTTCACTCTATGCCTTAAGTTAAAGCTCATGCAATGAGAGATTAAGAAGCTAAGGGATTTCAGGGGCAGCGGTCTACCCTGGCATGAAATTAACTTCACTGTGTTCAAAGCACCCTCGGTTTCTCAAATAGGATGTGTAGTTGACTGTTTGGTAATAGTTCAGCAAATCCCTCGGCATTCCTGACGTTGTAAATTATCAATCCATGAAATTCATATGAATTTATATTTTGGGCATGAACAAAGCTTGAAGACAGGAATCCCCAGATACTGTATACATGATTGCAGTAACTGCAAGAGAATGAATTTAGAACACGGGTTTTTAAATGCATTAATTAATTAGAGGTAAAAACACATCTGCTCTATAGAATCCTCCTAAAACGCCACAATGCACCAGTTTTACTCTGACTATATGCTCTTTCCATATAATATTAATAACAAATGCAGAATTCTCATTTTTAAAGCATTCTATCTCTCACACACACACACAAACAGACACACACGGGTGTGTGCCTTGGCAGAACGCAAAATTTTACATTACAAAGGAGGGTTTCCTTATGGCAGAACTTGGATGGAACGTATCTATCATATTTTACTCTTTTCCATACCTCAGGCATATATGTAAGGCACTATCTTCTAAGAAATAACTCAATTTATCTGAGTACTAAGAATATTGCACCTTAATCTCCCAGAACTAAGAGTAGCATTTCCTTTGATTTTTTGCATAATTGGCTCGTGTCTTTATTTGATATTCTTTAACATTTATGTAAAGTGGTGATCATGAATAATACTCTGTCAAAACAGAGTGGGCCCTGTTTCTTTGGCTGGGTTTAGGGATTATGTCATTGCCCTAGGCCGAGGCGCCTAAGGAATACCAATAAGAAAACGCACATGACTAAGCATTTTAAGTTCTTCCCACAATGTGTGTGGTAAGACACTAGCCAAAGAGAATACTTTAAAAATATTTCTTTGCAAAAAAATACTAAAATTCAAAGAAATTGGAAGGGTGCATGTAAAACAAACATGAGTAAATTCTTAAAAACATACATTTCAAACATCAAATTCTAACTACATAAATATTTTTGTATAATTATTCCCGGTAGGATACATTCTCCTTGGGGGTTAGTACAATTTTTATATTTAGCCTGGAACATTCCGTCCTCTAACTTTTAAGATTTAACTTATGTTTTGGGACGTTAAGATACAGAGGACAGTGGCTACCGGTGATCTGTCATGGAGACACAGAATTACAGATGGATGAACAGGCTCAATATGGCTGACATTCCCATAACTCTAGAATCTAGTGTTCTCTTTGTGCTTTTTGTTTGACTGCCAGCATTTTTTTTTTTTTTAAATTGAGAGCAGTATTTAAATATCTGGTCAACAATCTTCCATGAATTATAGTATACTTGATCCATCTCCTCTTGAATGCCTGACAACAACCTCTAAGTTCATTCTTTGTCCTGTGGTGGGGTTGGAAGTATGTGGAGCAGGGTAGAGAGTCAGCCTAAACAAGGCCAACTGATCTTTAATGAAAGGACTTTGCTTGCAGATATTGTAACACTGTATATTAAACAGATGTGAATCACAGCAAGATCAGTGCCTTATCATTTGTCAAAATATTACATTCTCTTTTAAGAAATTTGAAGACTTCTCTACTAGATGTTTTGAATACACCTCTCTCTATTTCTGAACATTTCCCAAATATGGTCTCCAAAAGATGGAGGCCTTGACTGTGTGATACAACTTAAGTTGGTTCTAGAATCAATACTGCATATTTGAAATTAGTGTTTGTTTAGATGCCTATAGGCTTTGCTGTCGTTGTTAGTGCCAGGGAGGGGATTCCAACTCCCAGGGACCCTATGTAAGCACAGTGGAACCCTGCCTGGTCTTTTTGCGCCATCCTCTCACCTTCTAGCGCTTATCAGACAACGCTCTGCTGCTATTCATAGGGTTTTCATGGCCAGTTTTTTTGGAAGTGGGTGGCCAGGTCCTTCTTCCTAGCCTGTCTTAGTCTGGAAGCTCCACTGAAACCTGCTGGTATTTGAAATACCAGTGGCATAGTTTTCAGCATCACAGCAACACACAGCCACCACAGTATGACAACCAACGGACAGGTGGTGTGCTTCCCTGACCAGGAAACAAAGCTGCAGAGGTAAGAGCACCAAATCTTAACCACTAGACCGCCAGGGCTGGCCAGGGTTTGCTTACAGCTCTTTAAATCTCCTAAATACTGTGTTGCTCTCTTCATAACTGCAGTCCATCTGGAAAGAAATGATTCCATGGCATTTTCAAAACTTCTTACATCATCCAATGGACTGGGTGAAAAATTAGGGCTCCCTTAGCTCTGTAGATTTATGCTATGTGCCTGATTTCTTTCTCTAAATTCACAATTTGGCCTCTGACAATAACGTGCTTTCCTTAATTCACAATTGAGCAAACTGTACCAGGAAATATGAAAAAATAAAGAAGAGAAGAAGAGTTGATATTTCATTGGGTAAGTAACTCACCATGGATCACAAGGAAAACTCACTTCCCACACTCCTGAAGTGGCCTCTGTCCACATCCTCAAGGGAAAAGAAATAGCTGCATTTTTTTGTTGTACTTAAAAGCAGCTTAGGCATAGAATGGAATTTTACCACTGTTTCTGCAAATATCCAAATAGAGCGAGTTATCATCTCATTTACAGATGAAGAAAGAGATGCAGAGAGATTAAAAAATTTGCCCAAATCCCAGAGATTTTAAGTAGTGGAACCAGTATTTGAACTTAAGCAGTTTGACTGGTCTTCCTAACCACTGGAGATACCTATAATCAGCTACAAGGTTTTAAGTTTGTCTTCTGGAGCCATGCATAAAAGCCACAACAACATCACTTTCTTTGGGGGTTTGTATAAAAATGAAGAATCAGATTATCCACCTCCCACACCAAGGAAGAAAGTTCTGACAAGGAGAAATTCCAGTTCCCTAAGAACTAGCCAGGTTCCTAGGGGAGCCAGTACCCAAAGCTGTCCCCCATTCAATCTACCTACTAAGTAATCCTTCACCAACTATGGTTTTGCCAACCATTTTAAAGGCAATTAAGGTCGATAGTGTACATAGAAATTTTTAAATCCTTTATCTGCTTATATTTGAACGATTTAATTGTGCATCGTGAAATAAAAGAATACAACACTTTCCCCTTCACTCAGCCTCCTATGGGAAGGTTTGTAAGCTGAGAAGGGAGAGAAAGTGTCTATTACTCACAGACTTTTAATACATGGATTGAAGACCAAGAGCTGAAAAAACATATCTTCAGTCATCATGATAATTTAGGAAAAGTACAGGATTTGACCAAAACATTTTACCAATAAGTGTAAGTGTAAAACTTTAATATTCATTCAAGTTGATATTCTTTAAGGACTGACTCAGAAATATCAAAAATAAGTACAGTGCCTATAACAACAAAAATGTATGGGGCAATCTGCTTTAGTAGATCATGATGCCACAGTGATATTTCCTGGAAAACTGAAAGAAGTAAACAGTGTTAAAGGAGATAAACTATCATAGCAAGTTTTATCTCAAACAGGTATTTTATTTCTAATAGATTTTTTCAGAAGCTTGCTCATTCTAGAACTTTTTTGTAGGTATCAGTATATTTAGGTCTACTTATTTAACGACTTTTTGCAGTTTTTTTCCATTAACCCCTATCATGTATGAAATCTTGAACTTGCCAACAGTAGTTTTTACCAAATATAGTATTTTTCCTCAAATATGATATCGGTGGTAGGCAAAGGATTTTTTGCTTTTTGTTTTATTTTTCCTAGTTCCTAAAATCGAAAAAGGTTGGAAACTCTACTTATCTATGAGGTCAGTGTGGATCAAAGGTGAGATTTATACCTGGGAGTGCAATTCAGTGATGAATCAGGACAATGGAAAAAGGATTAATGAAATATAGTGTAGACTTTTCATTGGGGTTCACAGGCCACAAGGTTTATTACTTTGATGATGAGAAATGGCACATAGATATGGCTAACCAATTTCTTGAGGGTCTTATTATATACCTGGGAACCTCAAAGGTACAAGTTTCTTCTTATAGTCTAATGGCATTCTATTGCCATTGAATTGATACTTGAGTTACATGCTAAGGAATTTCAGGGTTAAGGAGTGGCTCAAAAATGCATCAATGTACCTACTTTCAGGAAATTCCAAATATCGGGACCATAAATGTTTGTTTTCCAATTCTGAAGCACAGATATAAATAGGAATCTGTAAGTAAACGACTCACCATTCAAGTATGTGACTCCAACTTCTACTTCGATATCCTCTATGTCTTCCTCATCTGACATTGTTGCATGTCCAAGGCAATCACTGAGGTATTTATCTACTTGGAGGATTACATATCTACATTAAAATATCAATATGTGGGCACATTGTTTTTTTGTATCAGTGTGTAAAAAGCATTTGCTAACACCTAAATTCTAAGCAATACTTGGGGCATCCTGAAGCTACAAAAAATATCTATGTAGAATATGCACCAAATATTTTCTACAGATATATTAAGAGCATTGTGTGTTTTATTTTTCTAAGTTGAAAAAATGTGTCAACAATTGAAATATATATGCATATCTTTTAAAATGAAGACTAGCGCAGAAAATTGCACTTCAAAATTATTGGGCAGAACATTTCCAGACAATGATGTTGGTAATGAAAGGTTTGATCTGGAAAGAAATGTCAGCAATTAGTTCAGCTGTAATAGCGCAGAAGTCGAAGGTAATGAGAGTGTTGGTGATAAAAATGCAATAGGAATAACACTGTGAAGGCATCATGAGCGCCTGTCTACTGGTGAGACGCAAGCTCACAGATAAATAGCTGAATTCAATGAAAAGAATGGAAATTATTCTAAATCTAACAAATACTGTAATTTCACTCATATAAAGCAGCAAGGACATATCTTTATGAGCGATACACTATTTTAGTAACACTCTATATGGATGTAGAAATATTTTAGGATATTTCATCTCCAAAATGAAAGAATGACAAGAATATGTGAATATGTATTTGTACTGATATATGTGTGAACAAGAACATGCATACATACATTTCCCATATGCATAACGTTGAGCAACATATTATTTGAGAACTATGGGAATCTAGTAACACAAGTATTTTGCTTCCTTTTGTTCATAGCATAATTTCCATTTTTTTTCTGTTTGTGACCTAACTGAAAAGATCAGATTCCATTTCTCTCCTTTTTGCAAACTCTTATGATACCATGGAAAATGGTTTCTATTTTTTTTTATATAATTTTATTTATTTATTTTTTCCCCCAAAGCCCCAGTAGATAGTTGTATGTCATAGCTGCACATCCTTCTAGTTGCTGTATGTGGGACGCTCCCTCAGCATGGCGGGAGAAGTGGTACGTCGGTGCGCGCCCGTGATCTGAACCCGGGCCGCCAGCAGTGGAGCGCGTGCACCTAACTGCTAAGCCATGGGGCCGGCACTGGCAAGTGGTTTCTATATCTACATTCCAATATATATGTATGGAATATATATGAATTTGATTTTCTTCTGCAAAAAATTTCCCTGAAAGGAAGAGGCATCATAATAAGCCATAAATAATTGGAACAGATTTAATCCAGGTCATTAAAAATAAAATTTAGATCTCTATATTCTAATATGGTCTTTTTGAAAATCCTTAGTCATTGTAAATTTATTGAAATTTTTTATTAGATTTAATCCTTAATATTTAATTGCTCATTTCTCACAACTCATTAAGATTTTAATAACTCATACTTTTCTAAATGAGAAAATATATCATAATGATAACCACATAAATATATCTCTTGCCTTATAGTTTACAAAATGGTTTTACATAAATTATCACTTTTGATCTTTGTAATAATCTTTCAATTAGATATTAATATCTAAAATCAGAAAGATATTATGAATTTAATAACAAAAGCTAATTTACATAAAAATTCTTATTAAGGAAGTTAAATTACCAAGCTAATTGCCAAAATACTCAGGCACATATTAAAATATATGTAGGTACTGCTCATTAAAGAAATCACTTAGTGCTCTGTTTCAAAACATTCACCTGAACCCCTTCAACTCCCATCTCTCTAGAAAGTTTTCTCAGGTGGCAAAAAGTGACCCCCTCCATACTTTGTTCCCAAGGCTCAGGCAGGCAGGAACATTCCTCCAAGGGGGTGGTAATTAAGTCCCCTTAATAATAAAGACATGTAAAGCACTATGAGATTCAGTTTCTCTTTTTATGGAAATTAATGATAGAATTTTTTATCTATTTTATTATTGTAAAGTACCCTATCATAATAATTTAATTTTTAACATTGCAAGTAGCCCAAAATAATACCTTAGCATCACCAATTCAATATTAATATTATCATAATCAGAAAATTATAGGTAGAGATACATTAGAGCTATTTTTTTTTTTTTTTTCGTTGTTGGCACCAAGAATAACTCCATGATTTTTGTCATCTGGGAAGATTTGAGAATCCAAAGCAGCACAAATGAATATTTCTTTTCCAGCAAGTTCCCCATGGACATGTGTCAGTATGCATAATAAACACGATGACATTAGATAGTGCTATTCAAACACTTTCTTGGCAGTCGCAGCAAGAAACAAGGGCATTGCCCTTTGGCCATGGAGACCAGAGCGTCTCATCCAGTGTCTGTCCAGATGGAGGAGTGACACACTGAGCCAGTGGGGGCACTAATGGAATAACCTTACAACATTCAGGTTTGAAAAGGGCAGAAACCAAGAGACAGTTTCACTTTCTCTTTAAATATTAACCAAAAAAAATCAGCAATCTAGAATACTGCTTTCAATTTTTCAAGGTAATAAAATTAATGTATAATGGTAGATTGAGGCAATCCTTGTTGCAGAATTCTCCTGTGCCAGTGGTAGCCTAACATCAACGAGGGGATAAGTCCAGCACATTACAACACTGTGAGATGAATTACTAAAATATTTTGATAAATATTACATAAATTAATCATTTGGTAATTTATAACTAAAGATGCTCCTTACATTATTCTCTACCCTATTACAGAGTAAAGAGGCATTTAGATGAGGGTACTTCACGATGGGCATCCTAATAACAACAAAACGGTTGACTCTTTATGCCTTTACCTCCAAAATGCAACATGTACTCACTATTAGCACATAAGTATAAATGTCATAGTTTTAGAAATCTATTGAACAAACTTCAATCTGCATTTAATATATTAAAAAGGTGGCCACCGGCTTTTGCAATATGAAAATCATCAACTCTGGTTTCAAAATAGATTCTAAGTATATGCATTTAACATGAACCACACCGTGAAACAAACATAATTAGTTTATCCACATTAGAATTTTAAATATCATAGTTGCAGCAGCTGATGGTTCTCAACTTGACTATCCCTTGTTGATGTTACTGTCAGGACTTCATGCGCCACGCTAGGACTCCTGAAAAATCCCACCTGTTCTGAAATAACCAAGATTACTCTGTCACATACTTTCTTTCAAAGTGAAATAGACTGGAATCCAGAATAAATGGCTAATTACAGAGTTGCTGCATTCAGCTTTATTATCATATTATTTTAATGTAAGATATAAAATCTAGGAAAATTATTGTCCCTAAAAATAAAAGGCACGTAGATGGACAGAGGTTGAATTTATGACAGATAAATATTGCAGGGAAGTCTATTACATAGCCCAACAAATTATTAGTTTGAGAAGTGTATTGTTTTATCATTCATTCTTCATTCATTTAGCAAATAGTTATTAAACGCCTATTTTGTTCTGGGTACTATTCTGAAGGGCAGCAAAATAGATAGATGCAGCCCCGTCCTGCATAGTTTACAGTCCACCTTTATTTTGGAAACACTTAATATCTGACATCTGTTCCTGTTTCTTCTAGAAACTCAATTTTATCTCTTTTAAACAAACCAGTTGACTTATTCCTATAGTGACTCACACAAAGTAAGCATTTAGTCATGGCCTGACAGATTGATTTGCATTTTTCTTTATAATTGATGTATGTATGGTATTAAGGGATATCTTGAAATTCTAGAGTTGTTACTTTACTACAACAGACAGGGGGGAAATAAGAACACAGAAATTTACTACTGCATGTTTGGTGAGCATTCATAATCATAAACTGGTTCTCCACTGAAGTCTCTCTTGCTGGAATGTGGTCTATGGAGGTCAGATTTTGGAATAAAGGCAGTATTTCACTTATGCAGCATTCAGCTGAGGCAACTTGTATCCCCATGTCCTCATAACCATCTAGTTGGCCTGGAAAATTTACAAACATGCTACTTGTTACCACGAGTTGGATAGTAACCATGATTTAGACATCATGCAACGTTTTTACTTATATCCACAGCTTTCACCACTGCAAATAAAGTGCTATTTTCCTCTTTTAAAGATGAGAGAGATTCAAGAATGGGAGTGACTTGCGTCAGGCACCAAGCTGGTATATCGTGGAGTGTAGGTCTGAGCACAAGTCTGGCTCGCAAGCCTTGAGTCTTCCCTTGCAGCGTGTGATCCCTAAGTTTTGCAAGTCTCCCCGCCTCTTCTGTATGCAGTCTTCATTCTCCTGCCCCCTGCTTTGATGTTCTCTGGCTTTCCAAATCTTAGTTCTTCCTCTCTCCCCTAGAAAGCCAGGGGATCACCTTCTCCAGATGAGTCCAGTGCTCTAAAAGTACCTGGACCCCAACTAAACACATGTGTTTCAAGATCTCAGAAAGTACCTCCTTACAACAGTTGCTTTGGTATTATCACATTGAGTGGGAAATTAAATGAGCATTTATAATCTCAAGTACATCAGTGGAGTGATGAGAGGGAGATTTTCATGAGCATTTTCACTTTCATCAGCTTTTGGTTTTAGAGTTTGGAGATCTATTTGCACATTTGTTCCTACAGGGACTAGGAAATGTGTAACAGGAGATACAGGAGCCACAGTCAGGCCTGGGTCCCAAGTAGTAAAGGAATGAATACTTGCTTCCTCTTGGCTTCATGGGTGGAGTGAAGAAAGGAATGACCAGGCTTAGGTGCCAACCCCAAACTCTTCAGCAGACCATCTCCTCTTTCTAACATTTCTTCTTTCTTGCCCTGGAAAAGATTTCTTTTGCATGGCCTTACATGGTCAGTCATTTTCCATATAATTTAATATTTGACCGTAATAAAAATGTCAAAGAGAAGACATTAAACAATAATATGAAGATGATACATATTCACTTTTGGAAAAAAATATTGACTAACTTATTTACCAGTGTTTCAAGAAAACTGGGATAAATTACAAGGCTGGTATGACTCAGAAAAGAATCTGGAGTAGGAATAATTGCTTGGAGTTCTAGTCACAGCACCAGGTTTCCTTGGGAAAGTTACTCAACTTGTTTTAAATGAAATTCCTTTATTTATAAAATTAGAATGAAATTTGAACAGCCTAGTTCAATTAAAGGTTATAGAAATACAATGAGATTACAGTTACAAGTTCTTTGGGGTCAAGGGTTTGTCTAACACATATTTATACTCCTCAAAGTTTCTAGGGGAACCCTTCATCAGGAAGGGTTCTTTTCACCATTTTGAGAAGAGGGTATCCAGCGCAATGACACCTTCACAGCAGAAAGGTACATGCTATGGTGTACATAAGTACATATGAGTACATAAGAAAGCAACTTAAATTCTACAGGGATAAAAACATGTAGAATGATCACAGTATCAATGTATTGTAGGAGCTGAAGATTTGATGCCGAAGAAACCAGACAAAAGTCTTAATTCTACAGAGAATCACAGACAATTAACATCCACAATAAATGAAAAAGGTGGCCTCTCATGATGATAAGTGATTGAAGAAAATATAATAGTCTGGGGAAGTGATCGAGCCTTCCTGGGAGTAAACAGGGCCTTGTAGAACATTTTAAGGTTTGGATTTTATTCCAAAGGAAGCCATTGGAGGGACCTAGGTGACGTGATCTGACAGGCATTGTTTTTAAAAAGATCAACTTAATCTATTATGCTAAATTTAATGTGAAATTACCTGGAACAACATGAGTTATGAAGAAATAGTCCCGTTTGGATCTGACAAACCGGGATTCATAGAAATCATGTAGGGTGACCAGTGAGGAGGATTTGCTAATAATCCAGAAATGGGGGCTGGGAATACGGTGGTAGTGGTGGAAGAGAAAAGCAAAAGTGTCCTGAAATGGAGCTAACAGGACATGGTAGTTGTGACAGAAAGAATTCTAAAGATGCCTCTCTCCCCCAAGATTCCTGGTTATTCAATCAAACATTCATCTAAGTTCTACTGTGGAGGGACTTTGAAGATGGATTTAAGGTTATACATGAGTTGAGCTAAAAATATAGAGACTATCCTGGATTTTCCAGGTTGGTCCAATTTAGTCAATGAACCCTTAAAAGCCCAGAATTTTCTCCAGGTAGAGCCAGAGAGATAGGGTAGAAGAGGCAAGAGATGAGGTATCAACAGAGGTCAGAGAGATTCAAAGCAACTGTTGCTGGCTTTGAAGATGAAAGAAGAGAGCCATGAGCCAAGGAATACAGGTGAACTCAAGACGCTGAGAATGACTTGCAGCCACCAGCCAGGAAAGAAATGGAAACCTCAACCCTGGGAGTGCAGGGAACTGAATTTGCTCAACAACTTGAATAAACTTGGAAGCAGATTCTTTCCTAGGGCCTCCAGAAAGGAATGCAGCCCTGATGACACCTTGATTTTAGCCCAATGAGACCCATATCGGACTTTGGAGACAGTAAGATAAATAAATTTGTGTTGTTTTAAGCCACTAAGTTTTGGTAATTTGTTACAGCAGCAATACAAAACTAATACAATTGTAGAATAGATAATAGAAGGGAATAAGGGGAGGAGATGTCAGGATGATTCAGCTCTTTGGACAGAGCTTAGGGGAAAGGAGGGACCATTTACTGAGATGGAAAAGAATAATGGAAGAACATTTGAGAAGGGAGACAGAAAATAAAAATTGTGTTCTGAACAAGTTAAGCTGGAGATGTCTATTGTTCATCCAGTTGAAGATGACAAGAAGGCAGATGGAAATACAAATTTGGATCTCAGAGAAGTGGTCAGGGCTGGAGATGTAAATCAGCTTCATAAACATGTCAGAAATATATAAACGTGACTACATGTGTGCTTTAGGAATATACATAGATAAAGAGATTTAGAACATCTTCAGGATTTGTTCATTAACAATGACTAAGGAAAATTAGGAACGTTAGGAAGGAAAGGAGATTACATACTTTTATGAGTTGAATTGTATTTGCCCAAAAAGATATATTGGCATCCCAATCCCCAGAACATGTGAATGTGACCATAACGGGAGACAGAGTCTTTAGAAATGTAATCAAGTTAAAATGAGGTCATTAGGGTGGTCCCTAATCCAAAATGATTGATGTCTTTATAAAAAGGGGAAATTGGGACAGAGACAAGCACAGAGGGAAAACGTCACTGAAGATAAAGGCAGAGGTCAGGACAATGCATCTACAAGCCAAGGAAAACCAAACATTGTCAGCCAACCACCAGAAGGTAGGGGAGAGCGTGGAACGGATTCTCTCCACAGCCCTCAGAAGAACTGACACCTTGATCTTGGACTTCTGTCCTCCAGTACTGAGTGAGTGACAATACATTTCTGTTGTTTAAGCCATCCAGTTTGTGGTACTTCATTACACCAGCCCCGACTAACTAATTCACACATGTGATACTGTGAAGTTGACCCCTGAGGCAGCTGCACAGATACATTTTGAGCAGCACAGTCTCCATATCTGGCATATATAATATTATCACCCATTTTAAGATAAGTAAAATAGATGAAACCATGGCAAGAAAAAATAATCTATTAAAATAATTGCAATAGTAACCATACAATTTTAATCACTCAGGTTTTTAAGAAACAGCAAACGTATTAATTATCAAGCACAAATTTACTTACAAGTTAAAGTTTCTTTTATTAGATGATATTAAAATCTATTGTAATTCAATTGATACAAATTACTATTCTTTGAATATTAATCCTCCATGAAAAATTAAGGAAAGAAAGGTGCTCAACTGTCTTACTTATGAACCCACTTCTCCATGATGTTCCTTGTGTTTATTCAAATACTGTTTTATTTAACTTAGATGTGTTAAAAATGTCAAACTGTCAACATCCCAAGTGGAAGAAACTCAAAATTGGGCTGAATGTCTATGAACACGGCAGATATCAAACCCCCTCCAACTTTAAAAGGAGCACGCCTTCTGCTCTAAGCAGAAATTTATACATAATTAGGCCCCGTGCAAGGAATGTGCTTAAGGTTGACACTACGCATTATAAGAAATTCCCAAGTTCATTAACAACCGTAAATAAAGAACCTAGGAAAAAAAATACTCTTATAAAATATAGCACTTGTGAATTTTATCAACAATTTTCAACAAACCTAGAAATAGGAGCTGCCAACTTAATGTAATGTGAACTTACCCAGAGCAATGGAAGCTATAACGAGTTCTGTTAAATTCTGAAAACCTATGATTCATAGAAATCCAGAAAACATAAGACTGGAAGGACAAAATTAACAGTGTTATCTTATCCAGGCCCAAGGCATTAAACATCATCTATATGCTGATGATTCTCAATGTTTTCATCTCCAGCTCTGCCCTTCCCACTGAGCTCATTATCATCTTCCATTATTCCCATCCCATCACTCCCAACCATTCCTCATCTCTGTAAGTGGGACCACCATCAATACAGTCCTCAGGGATGAAAACATAGAGATTCTGGACCAGCCTCTTTTTCTTATGGCCCCACAAAAAGACATCGGTGCGTTTCTGTTGGTTCTGCCCTCCCATAAACTGTATTCTGAACTCTTCCACTTCACATCATCCCTACTGATGCCAATGAGTCCATCTTCTCTAGTCTGAACTTTGGCAATAGCATCTTATCTGGTTTCCCTGTTTCCTTTCTTGCCCTACACTCCACTGCCTCCAGAGTCTCATTTTCCACAGAGCAGCCAGAGAGTTTTTCCAATTTTTAATCACAGGATTTCACTCTTTTGCTGAAAATGTTCAAATGGCTTCCCATGTAATCATCATCATCACCATCATCATCATCATCATCATCATTATCATCATCCTCATCCTCATCTCATCCATAGAGTACCTGGATTTGATCCTTGCCTACTTCTCTGACTTCATCTGCTTCCACTCTTCCCCCTTTGCACTAAGCTCCAAACATATTGCATTTTTTATTCTTCAGACCCCTGAAGCAATCCCTTTAGCCCAGACCATTCTTTCCCCAGACCCTCACCTGGCTACCTCCTGCTTTTTGAGACTTAGCACAGATGTTGTTTATCCAGAGAAGTCTTCCTTCAGCTAATCTTGCTGAATTCTCCCCCAACCAGTCTCAATTTCATTGTGTTTTATTTTCTTCATGCCACTGACTACTAACTGAAACTATATGTATTGCTTATTTAATTTTTATCTTTTATTGTTGTTTTTGCTTACACATTTATTGTCTCCCCCAGTAAGTCAATATGGTTTAGTTCTGTTTACTTTTCAGACACATGAGGGTTTTTTCTTTTGATTAATTATAAATCATTGACCTAAGGTTACAGCTATTTTTTTTCTACTGAACACAGAAAATCTGTGCTCTTTAAGAGCATGAATTTCTTTCCAAATCAGATCTCAGTTGACCCTCTGTCACTATGACATCAGTCTTAACTGAGGGGGAATTATTTATCACTCACTGACACTCTAATGGGAGAAAGCATGTCTTTGAGAACAATAGTCTATTTTATAATACTGATAACGGACAAAATTTTGAAACTTATTTTTTGGTCCAGTAGAAACTGATAATGCCCAACACTAACCAGTGAAATAAGATGAAGGAATGCCTTGTCTGTCGGTCTGTGTTCTAGTCCTGGGAAGATGTGTCTAGACAAAGCCTGGCCTGGACCCAGGTGTCCTTAGGTTTGAAGCCAACTGCCAAGGTGAGGCTTGAACCTGAGAGCCCCCCACCCCCATGCCCAAGGTTGAGATCTTGACCTCACAACTCAATGATGATAAACTTTCTCCATTTGGCCAGACTCTGTGAAGCTTTTATCATTTTAGTTTCTCCCTAACAAAATCACATCGAGAATCTTTTAACCTACACAATGACCTCCTTTAAACATGAGGAGAAATTTAGAACTGATTTATTTGACAGCAATTTGGTTTGAGTCCTAGTATTTGTTATGTTGATTTATGACAACAATATAAGTGCTGATGACAAAGAGTTTTATGACTAGTTCTGGACACAAAGATGGACTTCAGCTCCCCACACACTGTGTTGCCTCTAAGGTCACACACCAAAGTCGCTAGGCCATTCCACTGGAGTGGAGCTGAGTGATGCCTGGCCAGCCCGAGGAAAGTAATGGCCTTCAAAAATGGATCCTAAGCAAAAACCCAATGCCTAGTTTAGATTGGGAAGGACGAACATTTGGTTTGTATCATCAAGGAAATGACATTCAAAAACTTCATCTTGTTTTGCATACAGTATCTTAAAATACTAAAAATTTCAAACTCTTTAGTTGAAAAGATGAAGAATTTATTTATAAGAATAGCTGAACATTTTAAAATACTTTAAAAGATAAGCCTGTGATAATCTAATGTGGTATTCACCACAACCCTGTAAGGCATGTGAGAGAGTAACAGTATTCCCATTTCAGAGGGGAGAAACTGAGGCCTAGAGAAATGAAGTGAGATCCCCAGGTTTATAAACCACTAAATTTTAATGCCAGAGGGCTGTCTTGAATTTTATTCTCCGTCCAGGGTACCCATCTTCCAATAAGCCACTTTTCTTCCTCTGCTTATGAAAGCAAACCCTTTGGGTTCTCGCTAATTGTCCATAACTTCTAAGCAATAGAGTATTATTATCATGAATGTCACCTAAATCAATCTTAGCAAAAACATGTTGATCCAAAAATATCATCCAGAGTTCTATGTATCTCAAAAAATTGTGATAGGGGCCGGCCCGGTGGCTTAGCGGTTAAGCTCGCACACTCTGTTTCAGCAGCCTGGGGTTTGCAGGTTCGGATCCTGGGCACGGACCTACGTACTGCTTACCACGTACTGCTGTGGTGACATCCCACATGTAAAGTAGAGGAAGATGGGCACAGATGTTAGCTCAGGGCCAATCTTCCTCAGAAAAAAGAGGAGGATTGGAAACAGATGTTAGCTCAGGGCTAATCTTCCTCACACACAAAAAAAGTGTGATAAATTCATATTTCTAGTATGAATGACACATTATAGATTTGGCTACACTGTTGTCTTGTTGAACTTTACCTGCATACAAGTTTCAGGAAAAAATGCTATTGCAAGCTATCGAAGGAAGCTCTTGTCTGCTGAAATAAGAAGACACTTTACCTAAGGCAAATAGATTAGAGGTAGACTGAAATTTGGAGCGTAGAGTTAGGATACAAATCTAGGGTCTAAGTCAGTAGAGAAACTGGCTCTAACAGCAAAACCTGTCAATGCTACAACCTCCAAATTCTCATTTTAAGTAAGATTTAGGACCACTATTTGTTAGTCTGCACTTAACCATGTGTTTTCAGTCTATACAATGTTTATCAGGATGCAATGATAAAGATCGTCTTGAACCCAGAAAAGATGAGGTGGACACCTGGACCAGGTCTTCTCTTCCTGTGCCCTACTCAGTACGCAGGCTCTGAGGACCCAGCATGTCCTACACTGATAGTATCACCTGCACAACACTCAGCCCTGATTTGCAGGTGTGGTTCCTTTGACTGGAATCCCCCACCAATTGCCACTCTCCCTTGCCAAACCTTTGCTCATCTAGTTCAAGGGTCAACTGCCGCATGAAGCTCTCCTTGCTCCTCCCAAGGAAAGGGTCACCACATGCTCACATGCACCAGGCAGATGTTCAATTCCAACTCTCCCTCCAATGTGTGAGAAACATCTGTTTCTCATCTCCAGACTCTGAGCTCTTTGAGGACAAGGACTGTATCTCATTGCTAGTTGTGTTCCTGATACAAATAAGTGACCAAGAAATATTTGACATTAAAAGCAAAACTTCATATCCTTTTCATTTCTATTGACATAAGTCCCAATACTGTGTATTCACCAAGCCTAGACTATAAGAGAAAGTCACAAAAGGTGGAGAGAACACAGAATTCTAAACCTAGCAATGGGTATATGTATATGAGCATGTCTGACAGGAAATCCCAAATACCAGAGTGGGCACTCTGTTCTATCATTTCAATGGTGTTGACTTTGAGAATTAAGACATGAAATTTTACAAAAGGAATATTTGAAAGTGAAATTTTTTATTTGATTATAATCCCTATCTTTCAGTATATTATTACTCAGGCCTTCTGAGTTGGAAGTTTGTCTTTACAGAAACTAAAAATTTTCAGAAGCAATAATCCTTTTCTAAAAATAATATTAAACAATTCAGGGCTGAAATGCATTTAAATTACTAATGACCTAAATAAGCAGAATTATACCAAGACAACCGAATCCCAGTTATGTACCTTCCTATTTTTTCAAGGTACATGTTATACAATAAATATGAATATAAAGGAAAACTATTCATAGAAAGCATGGTTTTAAAAAGGTTATGGTTTAATAAGACTAAGGTGCATCCTATTTCTAAAAACAAAAACAAAAATAAAAAACTGTCAGCATTCTCTAAGGGTCAATTAACAACAGCTTACGTGAACTGCCATATTTACTGCAGTCACAGAATTTCTGCCTTGGGAATGGCATTAGTTTCTTGAGCACACCTTTTCTCCTGTGAACTGAATGATGCTGTCAAGGACATACATGTGGAATGCAGTACCAATCTACTTCTTTGTGACATTTTCTAATAAATTTTTGCCAATGTCAAGATTTCTTTATCACATTCCATTTTGCTTTGGCGTTATTTTTATTTTAGTGTCAAGATGGCATTCATATAGCAATTACCCTGTTTAGAGTAGCTTGTGTAAGTAGTAATGAGACCATCGATTAACTTGTTTCCTTCCTACAACTGTGTAGACACATGCGTGTATGTGTATGTCATTTGTTGAAGCTTAAATTAAAATAATCTTTTGAGTCCTTCTTGTTAAAAATTCTTATGACATTTATGAAAGATGTAAGCAAACTCTGATGCTTCCTTCAAAATGATAATAAAATATCACCAAACTCATCATGGTCTACAGAATCCAGGAGATAAAACACTGCTAGGAACTAAGTAGCTTACCAAACCTGAGGTCCGATCAGGGCATTCAAAAATATCCTAATTGACATGTTCCGAATATAAGTTTTATATATTAATTTGATCTTCCTGCTTCAGGCAATTTACCGCTTCAGGGTTGAATTAAATACTGGCATGTGCACATTTCCCACAGATAACCATATGTTAAAAGCCCATAGAATGAGGCTCTGTTGCCTCCTGAAGTCTCAGATCACGTCACCTCTTTCCCACCAGGTCTCCTATTCTCCACAGCCTGGGTAGGACCAAGATTGGGAGTAGATCTTAACCTGTGTTTCCTTAGTTAATGCCCATCTGTCTATGGGCTTAATAGCTTAATATCAGCTATTAAGTAGCTGATAATAGCTAACCTCAGCTTAATATAGCTTGATATCAGCTGACCCCACCTCTTCTTCCGACTCTCCAACAAAATCCCCATTTTCCACTTTATTAGATTTATCAACTCCTTTAAGTCTTGTTCATCTTTGCATCAATAGTGACTCACCAGACTATACTTAAAATTTACATGTATTTGTGTAGAGTAAACAAGATGCATGCCAGTTGAAAAAGTTTGGGGGCCGGCCCCGTGGCTTAGCAGGTAAGTGCGTGCGCTCCGCTACTGGTGGCCCGGGTTCGGATCCTGGGCACGCACCGACGCACCGCTTGTCTGGCCATGCTGAGGCCGCGTCCCACATACAGCAACTAGAAGGATGTGCAACTATGACATACAACTATCTTCTGGGGCTTTGGGGAGAAAAAGGGAAAAAAAAAAAAAAGGAGGAGTATTGGCAATAAATGTTAGCTCAGGGCCGGTCTTCCTCAGCAAAAAGAGGAGGATTGGCATGGATGTTAGCTCAGGGCTGATCTTCCTCACAAAAAAAAAAAAGAAAGAAAGAAAGAAAGAAAAAGTTTGACTATTTCAATAAGAAGTTTGGATAATTTCTTGCTTGATGATGGACCTTTTTCTCATACTTTTGTTTTTAAAGGACAGTGTAATTACTTTGAAGGTAACTTGCTTCTTATTGAGAGTACAATTATACACTTCCAATTACTTGCATGCCATTCACATTTTTAGAGAACTTATACTGATTGCCTATTATGTAGCAACCATGTTTAACAGTTTAAATAAAATATCTTTAATTTACAAAAGTACATAATGATGTTCAGAAAGGTTAAAAATTGTGCCTGAGCAATTTCACTTCTGGGTATATACCAAAAGGAAATCAAAACAGGATTTTGAAGAGATAGCTGCATTCCTATGTTTATCTCAGCATTATTCACAATAGCTAAGATATGGAAACAACCCAAATGACCATCAACAAATGAATGGACAAAAAAAGATGGGTATATATACACGACAGAATAATATTCAACTATGAGAAAGAAAGATATCCTCCCATTTGCGACAACACGGATGGACCTTGAGCGCATTATGCTAAGCGAGATAAGTCAGACAGAGAAAGACACATACTGTACGATATCACTTATACGTGGACTCTAAAAAAGTTAAACCTGCCAAAAACAGAGAGTAAAATGTGGTTACCAGGGAATGGGTGGGGGCAGATATGAGTGATGGTGTTAAAGGGCGCAAACTTTTAGTGAGTAGCAAATAAGCCATAGAGATCTAATGCACAGTAGAATGGATATAAACAATAATATAGTACCATAATTATGTGAAAAATATCACTACATTGGCAATCATATTACAATATATAAATGTATCAAAGTAACGCATTGTACACCTTAAGCTTATACAATATTACATGTCAAATTTATTCAATTAAAAAAAAATTGTGCTTGCGGTATGACTTCTGATAAGTCTGAAGGAATAAGATTTCAAACACAGAAAGTGCTGTTGATTCTAAAGTTCTATTTTCTCTCTGTACCAAATACTGCCTCCCTTTTTCCCACCTGATAAATTATTTCCACTTCAGTCTATCAAGTGAAGAAACCCAAGGATGCAGAAAATGCGAATCAACAGAATCTCTTCTATTGCTGATGGGACTATAATTTACAAAAACACTTTGGGAAACACCTTGGCATTAATTTATTAAGATGAACTTTGACTCCTGGGTATATACAAAGAGAAACTCTTGGAATATGTAAAGCCAGAGTCATGTACAAGATTGTTCATGGCAGTACTATTCATAACAGCAAAAACTCGGAAAAAATCCAAAAGCCCATCAAGGGGAAAGGGATGAATTGTGGTACAGTCACGTGATGGAATATCCTAGAGCAGCGAATTCCATGAACCACAGCTGGGCACAGCATACAGGCATCTACATCTGTGTTTCATCATTTTGTCTCAGCATAACATGAGGCTGAGAGTCCAGATGGAGGAGCCAGACCAGCTCTGGCACTAATATCAGCGCGACCATGGAAAATTCTATAAACTCTTTGTTCCTCAGTTTTCTCATCTCTAGAGTGACAATAATGGTACCTGGCTCATAAGGTCATTGTGAGAACTTATGAGTATACACACACACACACACACACACACAGCAATTAGAAAGGGCAATGACACTACATATGTGTTTGCTCTCAGCATCTGAATATCATTTACTAGAATATATAGGATTTGAGTAAAAATTCAAATATATTTAATGTTTATATGCATTAAACACATGCAGAAGAGATCATTTCTATTTCTTATAGCATAACTATTTACTCTATTTAACATACTAAAAAGTTTGGATACATTTACTTAACTGGAACAACAGCAGCTATTAAATGTTGCAGGACAGTATTTATTACTATGTATCCTCAGTCACTTAAAAAAACATGTAGATACTCAATATAAAGTATTTTCCAATCCTAACTGAATTTATATTTAAAACACTCTCTGATCTTAAAAATAATGTAAGGCCACTCATCAAACAAGCACTTTGCAGGACTATAAATTTTTAAATTTAATACTGAAATCAGAAATAATAGAGATATTTCTTAGAAATAGAAAAAAAATTCCAAACTGGAGTAAATTCTTGAAATCATCTATTTAAAAGCCTTTGATGTTTCAAATGAGGAAAACTGAGACGCAGAAAAGTTAACAAATAATTTAAAAAATCACACAAATTGAGAACGGGACAACAACTAGAAACCATATGTTTTGACTGCTAGTCAGTTTTCTCTCTAGTATGTCATATAAATGCGTTTTAAATAAATATACCAGGTAATACAATAGCTGTGCAAGCTAATTCTGAGACCACTGACCTGATCCATGACCTGGTGCTGTGTGGTTGATGGTTGGGTGTACCAATATCTTGGAGAAGGGAGTTAGTCTTGTGAATATCTCTGGGAGGAACTTCTTAGGTAGCAAGTCCAGCCTACCAAAGGCCCTGAGGTGGGGCTATTTCTGACTGGGTTGAGCAACACCTCCAGTCTCTTTGAGACCTAACTGCCTCCCCAACCTCCACTCTCTCCAATCTCACCTCTGCTTTTAACAGATGATCAAGTCTCAGCAGCAATTTTTACTACCCCATGTTTCAAAATCCATTTGGGTCTTCAGGCAGCCTCCCCAACTTTCCTCCTACAGCCAAGACTTTTCTCCTCCCTCTGTCTGGGCTCATGCTTACATTGCTGCTGGCCTCCTCTTGTGCTTGGCTTGCTGAGTTAACCCCTATCTTTTCTTTCATATTTAATCTCACTAGCTCCACTGGGTCATTCTCTCACTACAAAAATGCTCACTTTTTACAGTTTTACTTAGTCTTTTTTGTTAAGACACTTTCTCTGACTTTTTGTCAAGTGTCTCAAAATATTTTCTTCTATTGCTCTCATCCATCCATATCTTAGTCCACTACAAGAGAGCCATTCTACAGAAATGCTTTGCCAAACATGACCAAAGGTTTCCTAATTCCTAATACGGCTGTCTTCCCGAGACACTTAATTGCACATCTGTGGTATCTCACTGTTGACAATCCATCCTTCTTTACACAGTTCACATACCTTGGCTTTGATGTTAACACAATTTTAATTTCTGCTTCTATGCTGTTTCTTTCTGCCCATCTTTTTGTCCCCTCTTGCTTCCGTCTATACATAGCCATTCTCCTAGCTTCTGCCTATAAGGTTTAATTCTTCTTCATACATTTTCTTCCATTATTTTGTCTGCTCCCAAAGCATCATCCATCATATCTATGTGTATCAGCCTTCTGGCCATCTCTTGTTCCAAATTTTCTATGAAGTCCTAGGAATACATTTCTAACTGTCTGTTACCTTCATGGATTACCAAGGGGTTACTAAAACTCATGTTCATAACAATATTTTTCTCCCTTACACAAATGCTCTTATCTCTAGCTTCCCTATCTTGGTTTATAACATTACATTCTTCCTGTCACCCATGCTTAAAACAATGATGTTAGCTCCAACTCTTCTTGTTCATTTGCCTCCTACATTTATTTTCAAGTTCAAGAGTGTCTGTCAAATATGACCCTTTATTTACGTCCAGTGATATTATCTTCATTATTTCTCACCCCTGGAGAGAAATTCTTGGGGATTTCTCACTAGCTGGATCCCTGGTACCATTTCATTTTCATCTTATCTAACACCCACAAGGCATTTGATCTCATAGTCCCTAAACTTGATTCATGTTTTGCCTTCTATACTGCCATTTTTTTAGCTCATCCACCATTCATTCATCATCTATGGAGTATGTATACTGTAACATGTACTTTGGTAAGAATTTTTTCATGTGTTTTGAAACACATGAAACATTTGAAACATTTTTCAAATGTTTCAACAAACATTTACTGTGCAGCTGTTATTCTGGGTTCTTTTTTAGGTCAGGAGTAAATTAATATGAAAATGAATAAAATATGGCTCTCGATCTTAGTTTCTGTATAATACGGGTATGCTGAGGAATATGAGCCATTTCCCAAAATGTCTTCTAGGAAACAATATTTTCACAAGTGTTATGGGGAAATAGTTCTGACACATACTGGGTCAAAGTTAAACAAGGGGGTTTATTATGTGATTCTTAGAGCCATTAATATGGACATTGTAAATTTCCTAGAAAAGGAAGAGGGATACAGGACCACTAACTTATTATACTAGACAAAGGTTTCTGTCTCTGGCACAAGGAAACAACTCAGACTGGTAAAGTAGGTATGGCTGCCCCTGCTTTACGGATGGGGAAACTGATGTTCACGGAACTTAAGTAATAATAGTAATAGGCTGTAAAATGATGGCTAATGTCTGCTAAAGTTTTTCTCTTTTGTTTTGCACATATTTAGCACTTTGACAACCTGCCCTATACTTTCACCTTCCTCCTTGCCCATCTCTACTTAAAACCTATCAGGGGGCCGGCCCCGTGGCTTAGCGGTTAAGTGCGGACACTCCACTACTGGCAGCCCGGGTTCGGATCCCCGGGCGCGCACAGACGCACCGCTTGTCTGGCCATGCTGAGGCCGCGTCCCACATACAGCAACTAGAAAGATGTGCAACTATGATATATAACTATCTACTGGGGCTTTGGGGGAAAAAAAGGGGGAAGATTGGCAATAGATGTTAGCTCAGAGCTGGTCTTCCTCAGCAAAAAGAGGAGGATTAGCATGGACATTAGCTCAGGGCTGAACTTCCTCACAAAAAAAAAAAAAGTTTCTACAAAAATATGTGTGCCTACTCACATTTAGTGGGATTAGTAACACTATACATAGTCTCATGTTAATCTGAGGTAGGTTTAGATTAAAAAACCCAAAAAGTTTTTGGTCACTTCTCTCCTTAACCCCTTGCTGACAATATACTGCTAATTGTTCCTAGGAAACATTTGCACAACACATCATCCACCGTACATACGTTCACACACACCCCTCATAGATTCTGGACTTAAATGATAATAAATGTCATTTGGTAAAATTACTACCTAAGCCTCTCATCTTTTCCATCCTTCTGACAATCTGATATATTGCCAAGAAATAATTCTCATTCAGTGGCACAATTTACAATAAAGAGATTTTTTTTCAAAATCAAACCATTATAGCTTATTCTAGTTAAAAGAAACATTACGATTATCACCCAAGCAATCTTTCAGGAGTCAGATCAGCCTCTACATAGATTTGGCATCATTTGCATCTTCATTGCATCAGTATATTATTTTATCTCTCCAACATTCACTTTTTTTGCTAAAAATAAAATAAATTCTAGTAAACATATTGTTGATTAACTATAAACTATGTTTCCCTCCAATTTTTTTTAGTAAATTGTGTAATTTTAGGAGATCTGTGGATTGAAATAAGAATTTTGCAAAATTAATAGACAATCATTTAAAAAAGCCAGTATCTTCTTTCTGGAGTTTTCTGGTGTATGACTTTTATTTATATGCACTACACACTTAAGAATCTTAAAAATGAAAACAATACAAAATATATTCTCAATATATTTCTCTTCCTTTGCCTTGCCATGTATGAGTCTGAAAGTACAGCTGATTTGTGGTCCTGGTGGGTTATTCATTATTTAGTCGTTTTTAATCCCATGTGTAAGAGTCTCTGCTGATCAGAACCTGTTTGTACTCTTGATGTGGGTCATCATTAACATGTTTTAAATTTCTGAACCTGTTTCCATGACAGCAGAGTTCAGAGTTCAGATAAACATTCCAAATAGAAGGTGCAAGCATTTTGGCTTAGGCAAGTATATAAAAATGACATTATCCAAAATATCCCAGTCTCCTACTGCTGCACAAGTAGCTGAGAACCTCGGATTCCCTTACTGATCTCAGCCAGAGTCATAACCCTTCTCCATTAACTACTGGTGCCATCTGTTGGTACCTAAGGAACGGGCATCCAAATTTGAGGGTATTTGGATATTCCATGGAAGAAAAATCACAACTCATCTTATTATCTGAATTTTGAAGTTATCATCATACTGTACTTTTCAATTTTTTACATCTCTACATTGTCTTACAAGGCATGACTCATTTCTTGTTGATGCACTCTCTTTGGTGTCCCAGCTCATTTCCAGTTTACATTAATTTGAATTTGAAGCCAAACATTGAGCTTTACATTTGTTTTTAAATAAATTTTCAAGAAATGTTTAAAATAATGTATCAAATGCATTTTAATATCGACAAAAAGAAAATTTTAATGATATTTTGCATTTCTAGATTTTAATTACTAGATTTTCTAGTAATTCTAGATCTAGAAAATTCTAGATTTTCATTACTCTTAAGTAAAAACTTTGAAAGTAGTAGCTTCTAATGTTATTGTTATTCTTCTCAAGAGTAATACGTATCATAGGCGTATTAATCATGTCTTTATATTTTCTATACTTCAGGTGCTTTGACATCTTGGGCCCGTGTTGACACTGGAGAGACTGCCCCTCCCAGGGTTAGCACATTCCTAGTGATAGTAAGTGACTTTCCCTGGAGCGTGCCTTTCATATGCAAACTAACCAATCCAGAGCCCACACACCCCACCACCTCCTCTATTAGGCTCTCACACTCAGGACCAATATTCCCTTGCCTTAATCACTCCAGGGCCAGGAACCAGACAACTTGGGACAGCCCCTACACCCCAGAGCCCAGTGACATATTATTCTAGATGCTAGCCAATCCTAAACCTGCTTACCTGCCTCGCCTGTTCCTTCCAGGGAAACCACAACAAAGGCTCCTGCCAGCATTTACCCACTAGCTTCCACTGCCTCCTGACTGACCCCTGCCTTTCCCTGTAAGGCTCTGCAAGGAATGGCACACCCCCACCTCTTCAGAACTGTGAGCAACTATTTTTTCAATGACATCCATCTCCCAATCTTTTTGCCTTACCATAACTGAGTAATAATAAAACCTATATTTTAAAACAATCGGTTACTGGGCCGAGGTCTTAGTATCTGTTTCTAAGTCACTAAGTTTGTAATCTATGACATCCCCAGCCTGTCTATATCTGGAGCCTGTAGTTCTTCCTAGTTCCAGGCACAAGTGCCAGATGACACTCAGCCCAGCGCTGACACCTACCCCCAGCATTTTTCAACGCCAAATGCCTGAACCGTCTATTTGGTGCTCAGGGCACGCTAACCCCAATACGGCTATGATGCAGCTATTTATGGCTACAGAAAACATGACCTGTTAGCCAACGCTTGGTCTGCTTGACACTGTATGTCTTGTGCCAGAGATCAGTTCCAGCTCTAGGTCCTGGCTCATCTCTATTTATTCTGCCCCTCTCAAGTCCCATGGATGAGTGCCTGCATGTGTGTATACATCCACACATTCATATACACACACTTACACTCACATAGATCTTTCTAAAATAATTCTACTATATGTAAACATGTAAAACCAATATTAAGGAAATTACGTTAAATAAGTGTCAGATTTTGGACTACCATACAGGTATTTGCACTTCTTAGAAAATAATTTTGTAATATATATGTATATATATACATTGGTGGGTAGTTACTGGTAATTATATTATTTTGGTAATGGAAAAAATCTGTTAAATACAAATTTCGTGTTGATTATATTAATCAGTATACTTTGCTTGAAAGTAGCTTTAAATTATAAGACACGGGCCAGCCCTGTGGCTTAGCGGTTAAGTGCGCGCGCTCCAATGCTGGCGACCAGGGTTCGGATCCCGGGCGTGCACCGACGCACCGCTTCTCCGGCCATGCTGAGGCCGCGTCCCACGTACAGCAACTAGAAGGATGTGCAACTATGACATACAACTATCTACTGGGGCTTTGGGGGAAATAAATAAATAAATAAATTATAAGACAAATGTAAATATTTTGCTTTCCCAGTAGCCTGCTTGTTGATTTCACTATTGAGAATTAATGTGGGATTTGTTCCAGATTTTTCATTTATATATTTAGAGATTATTCTTAGATATTAGTAGATTTCCTTGAATCTGGAATTTATCTTTTTGTTGTAGAGGAAAAAAACTTGTGTGAACAGCACATATTTGTAGTTTATATAAATATACATAATGTAAAAACATGATAAATATCTTTCGAACACAATACGGTAGTTTATTTTATTTAGACGTGTAGAGATGATGTATCAACGCACACCTAGTCTCCTTCACGCAACAAAAGAGAACTTGGTAGAATACCTGACTCAGAACAGGAAGCAGCTTGGCAATTACTTAGCATTTATGAAAAGATTCTGCTATAATTGTTATGTGATGTTTCCCACCCCCGAGAATCTGAGCTATTTCCTAATACTGAGGATTGCTTCATTAAATATATGAAAGTTTACCTGCCATAGTTGGCTTGTTCCCTAAGCTGCTTTAAGCATCTTTCCTTCTTTTATCCCAAAGCCTTTGTGGTTTCACAAATAATCTACAGACAAAATATACTATTTTAAAAATGAAATATTTATCATCATTTCAAAATAAAACTAAATTCAAATTTGTCAAATGGATCCTTTAAAATCCAATACTCTCTAATATGAGTAACTGGGCTCCAAATATTAGATTTATATCATTAGACTCATTTAGAAAAAGAGAAAAGAACAATCCTTGTTGAGGATTTACCAACATAACATAACATAAAATCCTGGGAAGGAATCCTGTAACTTGTTCCTCAAGCTCTCAATATACTTTAAAATTATGATTTTATATAGGAATTTATATTGAATAGATTCTATTTCCCAAGTGAAGATTTACTTTAAATGAAGACCAAAAGTTAAATGAACTTATTTTCTTACCAACATAAAACATGATGAATATACCATTAATTGGGGGTAAAAGACTAGCCAGCTTAATATAAAACATCAATAGAAAGCAAATACAGCTAACAAATTTTGCCATAAATACAATAATAATATAAGATAGGTTTGACTATTTCTTGAAAAGAGTCCTTATCTGAAATAGAGATCTCAGTTGTATTCATGTTGGCTCATAAATCGAACAGTTTTTGTTGATTTGGTTTTATTCTAACCATCCTAAATGACACAATAGATTGGATTGACCATGCAGTTAAAGTGGCTAAAATGATAATATTGACCATGGCTTTGTCCAGTGCTTTCTAGAAAAACATGCCCTTGATGAAGGCAAAATTGTCCCCACAAAAGAAAGAATGGCTCTGAAATCTTTCCCACTTTCATACAACAATATCTTCTTAAGCATTTATTTATATCCTGTCTACTTCAAAATGGAGTTGAGACAGCTATATCAAGGGAGAAAAAAACTCTAAAAGGATAAAAAAGCAAACTAGAAAATAACACTAATATCTTTCACATTAACTTCAGGATGATTAAAACAGCCATTCTACCCCAAAACACGTAAGATTTCCACTTCTTAAAATCTTCTTTTTTCATTGTTGATATTTTTAGTTTACTAAGACTATGTCCTTCAAAGTAACATTAACAAAATGGTAGGTTTATTTTTGGCACCATAAGGAGAATATTTACTGGCAAATTGCTCCCAAACTGAATGCGAATGAGAAACTTAAAATACCCTGTAGGTCTCTGAAAATTTGCCAGTGGAAATATTCCTGCCTCCATACAGTGTATAATACTTTTAACTTCCAGGCAGACTGTTCTTTATTTTATAGGGAAAAGTGTCAAATTAGGAGAAGCATGCATTCATGAATTTGCACTGGATTATTTTTATTTCCTTATTGGCAGAAAGCAGTAATGTCTTGAAATGACGTCTGAGGAAAGTCAGAGAAGAAAGAATCAAAGCAGGACTGCATTTGAACATCAAGAAGACAAAAATCATGACTACAGAAGAACTACACAACTTTAACGTAACGATGAAGACATTGAAATTAGTAAAGATTTTGTTTATCTTGGTTCAGTCATCAATTTAAATGGAGACTGCAGTCAAGAAATCAAGGGAAGACTGAGACTCAGAAGTGCACCAATGAAAGAATTAGGAAAGATCATCAAGTGTAAGGAAGCGTCATTAGAGACTAAGGCCAAGATTATCCACACCCTCGTATTCCCAAATACCTGTATGAGTGAGAAAGCTGGATAGTAAAGAAGGCTGACAGGAAAAAATTGATTCATTTGAAATATGGTGTTGGAGGAGAGCTCTACAGATACTCTGAACTGCCAGAAAGACAAACGAGTGGGTCCTGGAGCAAATTAAGCCTGAACTATCTCTGGAGGCAAAAATGATAAAACTGAGGCTGTCCTACTTTGGGCACATCACGAGAAGGCAGGATTCTTTGGAAAAGACAGTAATGCTGGGAAAAGTAGAAAGCAGCAGGAAAAGAGGAAGACCAAATATGAGATGGACTGACTCCATAAAGGAAGCTCTAGGCATGAGTTTGCAGAAGTTGAGTAGAGCTGTTGAGGACAGGGCATTGTGGACATCACTCATTCATAGGGTTGCCAGAAGTCGGAGCCAACTTGACTGCACTTAACAATAACAGAGGCTGGTAAAGAAGTAAAAATTAAGGGCAGGCAAACTTTCATGCATTGAGTATTTCCTGTGTGCTAGATACAGTGCTAAGGGCTTAATGAGATAAGATCTCATTGGGTCCTCAGAGCGGGTCTATTCTTCTCTCTTTTTTACAGACAAAGATACTAAAGTTCAGAAAGTTTATATGTCTTTCCTTTTAATTCATTAATTAATACTTATTAAACCTTTGCAATGTGTTTGCCACAATTCTAGGTGGTGAGGCTTCAAACCAAGAAAGGAAATTGTCCCTGCCTTCCATTTTATTGGAAGAGACAGAGAATAACAATTACGTACAGTTTTAAAATTACACATTTGAACAACCACGTGGAGAAAGTCATTAAGTCACTGTGATCTAAAATAACAAGAGGATCTATTCTAGTAGAGTCTTTTGAAGAGTTAGCATTTAAGCTGAGATTTAAAGGATGAGAAGGAGTAAGTATATTGCTTAATTCCCATCAGTTTAGAACTGGATGAGTTCTCTTCATGCAAAATTATGTTTACTCATATGTTTGTGTGTGTGCACGCGCGCTCGCGCATGTATATAGGGATAATAAGGATGAGATTTACAATAGGAATTGGGTTCAGGAATGAATTCAAACAAAAAAAGCTTGGCGTTCAGGAGATTGAAAGAAAACATAATAAAGAATAATAAAAAGTACATATATTTGGAATATAATCTTGTGATAAATCAGGTAGGAATGGTATGGAGGAATATTATGTCAACAATTCCTAGAATAAGAAAAAAGATCATGTCTTAACCAAGACTGAACACTCAGAAATATGGGAACTCTCAGGCCCTCTTCTTTATTCTAAAGAAATAGCTCACATCAACTGGCTTGTTGAGGGGAAAGAGCCACAAATGTGAAATGCATCTCTAGGGATAAGTATAAAGAGCCAATAACCCTACTGGTTTCATTTACATAAGATAACATGGAATTCCTTTTAAAACTTGGTGACAATGGTGTCAATTTATTCATTGACAATAATCAGTCAGAATATACTGTGTAGGTTGTATTTTGTTAAAGAGATTTAATTTCAGACACGATTTTGTTAAACAGATTTAATTTCAGATTCAATTCTGTTAAACAGATGTAACTTGAAATACAAAATTAAAAAGAGACTTGAAAGAAATGGAGCAGTAAAATTCATAAAAATTGAATTTTTTAAAGGTGGTTTTTGTGATTTTGGTTTATAAGATGTAAGAAAAAGAATATAAAACAAAATGATTCTTTTCCAGTTAAGGAAAATTAACAGTAGCATGTTCCTCAAAGAGGATACAATGATAGCTCATTTCGCTCCCCCAAATTGTAGGTGTTCTAAATTTTTACAAAAAATAATTCAAAAATAAAATTCAATGATATAACTACCATTGCTAAAACTTCATCAATTTTGCATTCATTCAACAGATATTTATTTAGAGTCTATCGCACGCCAGGTGTCATACTTAAAGCTGCATGTAATCTACTACAACTTTTGGTCTATTTTTTAGAAGTAGTCATCTGCAAAACAAAAACAAACAAAATATGCAGCAATAACAACAGCAACAACAAAAAACAAAATTACAATAAACTTCAGCAAAATGCACTGCAAATAGCATACAGAGAAATGACCACATGGCTGAAATTGTTAGAGCATACAAGGAGATAAAAATATTTAATCAATGACATTCTACAAAATAGCTAGGAATCAATATGTCTTTTGTTTCTTGCTTCTAGTGTTCATAAGAAAAGGACTTTGTCCTCAAAAATTCATTCCATCAACTTTTTTGTTAGAATGATTGAGGGAAAACATTTTGTTTAAAACTTATAATAGAATACCACATACCCACGGTCAATTGATTTTCCACAAAGGGTCATCCCAATTCAATGGCAAAAGGATGATGTTTTCAACATATGGTGCTGGAACAAATGGGAACCATATGCAAAAATAAAAAAGGAAAAATAATAAATCTCTACCCTACCTGTATTTCACACCATTAAAAAAATAACTTTAAATGAATCACAACTTAAATGTAGAACCTAAAACTATAAAACTTCTACAGGAAAATATTACAGAAAATCTTCGTAATGATGGGTTAGACAAAGATTTCTTTAAAATGACATATACACATGAACTATGCAATAAAAATATGCATAGACTGGAATTCATCAAAATTACAAACTTTTGGTCTTCAAAAGACCTTGTTAAAACAATGAAAAGGGGAGCCACAGACTGGAAGGACATATTTGTAAAACACACGTCTGATATAGGACTTGTCCCCAGAATATATAAAGAACTCTTATGACTCAATAATGATAAGACAAACATGGGCAAACGATTTGAATGTGCATTTCAAAAAATAAGATACACAGATGATAAAGATGCACATGAAGAGTCACAGAATATTTGGTCATTAGAGAAATGTAAATTAAAACCACAATGAGATATCACAACAAACCCCTAGAATTGCTAAAATGGAAAAGCTTGATAATATCAAGTGTTGGTGAGGATGTGGAACAACGGAAGCTTTCATATTGCCCGTGCGAAAGCAAAAGGGGAGAGCCACTTTGGAGAACAGTTTGATAGTTTCCTACAAAAAGCATACATTAGCCTATGACCCAGCAATTCTACCTCTAGGCATCAACCCAAGCAAAGGAAGACATATGTCCACACTAAGACTTGTACTTGAATGTTCATAACAGCTTTATTTATAATCACAAACAAGGAAATAATTGGTGATTGGATAAACAAATACAAGAAAATATTATTCAAAAAATAAAAAGGAATACATCACTGACACACTCAATAACATGGATGAATCTCAAAAGCATGATGCTGACTAAAAAAATCAGACACAAAAGACTAAATACTCTGAGTCAATTTAGAGGAAATTCTAGTGACAGAAAATAGATCAATGGTGGTCAGGGAGTGGTAGAAGGAGGGGACTGATTACACAGGGGCAAAGGGAACGTTTTAGGGTTACAGGAAGATTTCCTATCATGATTGATGGTGGTTACATAACTGAATACATTTGTCAAAATTCATCGAATTATACCCTTAAAAGTGATCAGTTTTATGATTTGTAAATTATACTTGAATAAAGCCAATGAAAAATTTTAATAGCATAGGTGTTTGCTATGGAGTTTAGAAACAGACGATAAATTAATCTTTAAACTTTAACTAAAATTACAAGCTTATTCTTTTCACTCCAACTATATATTCCAGAGTAGTACAAGGAATGCAGTTTAATGCATTCTGGGTAAAACACTGTCATTTGTGTAAATATAAGCATGATCATCTATATTCTCCTAGGACATGTACTTCCTTTGTGAAAGTATCTTCTAGTCAGTCAGCTACCACCAAAGGAAGGAGGGCAATATGAAAAGTTAATGCAGCCTCTTTCAGCAATATAGAATATGGGGGGGGAGGAAAAATATTAGGAGGAGTAGGAATCAGTCCCCTTGCAGTAATTAGCCTCAGATATATAGTCTAGCCATAGCATGGAAAGAGATGAGTATGTGGACCACCTGGGAATCAGTAGACTCACACCCATGCGGGGTGAAGGTCAACAGCAGGGTCACAGGTAAGGACTTGAGAGGCAGTTTAGAATTCTGTGGTTCTGTAGGAGGACGCGGATCAACAATGAGGACAGTGAGAAGACTGGTGAGATAACCTCAGGAATGAGATTTAGAAAAACTTCACAATAGGACCTTACTAGTCTCTGACTGATATTGGCGTCCATCTCTTGATGGGTCTGCTTGAAGAACTGGTATCTCTAGGTTTCCATCTTTAGAGTTCAAGGTCTTGCTCACAACATCATGAAAGGAAGAACTGTCCTCACCTCTACTCAGGAGAGTCAATCTATCTTTCTCAGGCTCTCTTCATTTGAGGAAGCTTCCATTGCAGAAGCCAACTAGCCAGTCTAAGAAACTTTTGAAATAAGACAAACTAATCCCATTTAGCAATTTTTGCTACCAGCCTACTGCTCTGAGAATTTTATTTGGATCACACTCAAAATCCTAGATACAATACAAAAATGCCGAGCAGTCAAAACAGATCTCACAAAAACCCAGCCATATGTGATATGTAAGCCTTAGACCAACCCATGACACACCCACCACAAACAGCACTTTTTTTATAGACACAATTCCAAGAAGTTCAGTCATCTGGGACCAGCACTACAGATGACCAGGGTGCTTAGAGTCATTGACTCTTATAGCAAGAAGGAATGTGTGATATCAAGAAAGAAAAAAATATGAGTGCAAAACCTAGTAATACAGAACAACATGAAGCCAAAGGATGACCAGACAAATACTCTAAATTTTTAAAAAAGTATTCTGCTGACTAGCATAGAATGGTATTATCAGCCTCTTTAAAAGACTGAGTACCAAGTACTAGGTATATTAGATACTTAATGTGAAATAAACCTCGAGGCCATAATGGAAACGCAATCCAAGTAAAATCTAAGAATGCGTTGGCTGTGGAGCTTTCCATCGCAAGCGCAGCAGGACACTTTTCCTCCACCCAAGCCTTTTGTTAAATGTTGATACCAACTTGTCTGCCTTCCCCCAAACACTCCGAAGTGTTTACCTGTTATTCCATGTGATTGTATATTTCAGGCTGATTGCTTGTTGTGGCCTCCTGATTACTTCATTTAAAGTTTTTAATTGCATTGTCTTAAAAGTGAACACTACAGCATGTGTGATATTTAGTAATGAGGTAAAAAAGAAAACATAAGCTTACAGGTAAGACATTTACATAATTCATTGAGATTATATATAACACTATCATATTAGGAATGTACACACTGCTAATTACAAAATTATATTCCATCAACCACCACAAATTGAAGAGTCAGGGTGTTTAAGTCACTTAACATGCTAAGTGGTTGGATCTTGGAATGTGTATTCACTTCTGCTAGACTCTCTGACTTTGTCTCTGGTCGCTGCTGCTGTGTAATTAATGTTCTCTCTCTTTAAAGTAGCAAAGACAGCAAGATTAACACTACCTCAGATATAGGAAGCTATGAAACCACATACCCCGCCCACAAAAATACGCTGGCTCATGCTTTTTATAAAATATAATATGTGCTTGAGACTATGCATTAAGCTTTACATGCGAATAGGAAACTAAATACATGAGAAGAGTTTTACACACACAACATTGAAGAACCAATCCATTGTTGTTTTAATTCTAAGTTTTAAAAATTGTGCCAAATTGTCCCTTATTTGGGGTGCTGGAGGCTTTTTTACTATTTTTGCTAAGCCAGCAGCCTGTTTCATCTATTTTTAGCTGCCGGGTAGAGGATAGATCATGAATAAAATTTGAGTTAATCTGCAGAGGTGTTTGGAAAGTATTTGAAAAATTACTAGTGATCGCTAGGCTCCAAAACTGGGTCATGAAGAGCAAGTCTCATAAGACAGATCTTTTGTCTTTTTGATAGATTTATCAGCACCGGAGAAACGAGGGGATTCTGTGAAAACAATGCTTCTCGACTTCAGTTAAGCATCTGAGAAGGCTGTTCACAGTATCCTGGAATGCTCTTCTAACTCTCATCATTTCTGATCGTTCTTCAAGACCTACCCACATGTCACCAACTCTGCAGACCCCAGTTAATCCAGGGAGAGTGACCAGAAGCTGTTCAGTAGTTCCATAAAACAGACATTCTCTGTTGTTCCCTTTTATCAGGTGTATATCACAGTACTTCTAACAATTTCTTTTAATATCAGCCTCCTCTACTAGAATGATCCATAATATAACATAATGTTTAGCCTGCAATAGGTACCATAAATATTTGACGAGAGCTGTAGATGAAGTCCTGCAGACAAAATGAAAAAGAACCTTACTATGCGTAACAGTAGGTATAGGTAGAAACTTAATGACAACATAGAAATAGTGTTTATTATTTCAAATGACAGGGAGTTATCTTACAGCATTCAACTAACTTTCTTATTGAATTCGTGATTTGGATAGAGGTAGCTGTCATTTAGATGACAGAAAGAATTCAAGAGTTTTCACACATTGGTGGAACAATGTGTTAAATCCTAAAAGATAAAATGCAATCAAGACAAATAAAAAGTCCTAATTTCAGGTTAAAATATTTTATAGTCTAGGATCAAAACACTGAAGCTTAGTACCATAACGTGCATAGAAGATCACAAATTCATGGAAAATATTTATTGAGCAGTTCTTATGCGTTAGTTTAAACGCTAAGCATTTTACAAGTATCACTTAGCTCAGCCCTCATAACACTGCAAGGTAGTGACATCCAAATTTATAAGTAAAAGATGAGGCCATTGAAACTGGGGCCCAGGTTACACTAAGTAACACCCAAGGTCACACAAATAATATAACACAACATGGAGTGGGATCCTTGGCTCTCTAGGTCTAAAGCCCCATGCTCTTGACGTACATGCTATACTGATTCTCAAAAACATCTAGGTATGTCTTGGTCCCTACAGACTAATAAGATTTTATGCTGCATTAGTAGATGTTTTATGTTAAGGGGGGTTGATTGTTCTTCATCTTTTTTGTACTTTTTAATAAATTTATAGTTGTTCAAATTATAGCATCTCCAGGGTGGCAAAGGGTCCAAAAAGAAAGAATGGTTCTAACTTTTTTGTGTGTGTGTGTGAGGAAGATCGGCCCTGAGCTAACATCTGCCAATCCTCCCCCTTTTGCTGAGGAAGACGCCCTGGGCTAACATCCATGCCCATCTTCCTCCACTTTACATGGGACGCCGCCACAGCATGGCTTAGACAAGCGGTGCATTGGTGCACGCCTGGGATCTGAACCGGTGAACCCCGGGCCTCCGCAGCGGAGCGCGCACACTTAACCGCTCGCACCACCAGGCCGGCCCCAGAATGGTTATAACTTTTGAGAAGACTTAGAAGGACACGACTGCCATCTTGAAATGTCCTGAGAACTTTCATTTGCAAATTGGACTTTTACTTTTTGACATGGCTCCCATGGGACAACAGCCAATGGGAAAAACGAGTTAGCAATGACAAATGTCCGAAAATAGAACTGGATAATTTGTGAGATCAGAAATTCCTCTACGCAGGAGAGTGTTCGTTTGGAAGGTGGACAGTGCAAGTTCAGGGAGCTGGACCAGGCCAGCAGATCTGACCAGGTTACCAAGAAGTTCCCTTCCCACTCTAGGTATCTATAATTCTATATTTATCAATGACCTAGTCAGCAGAACAAATGAAAATGTTAAAAAGCTATGATTCAAAAACTAAGATTCATGTCAATGTTTTTGAAAAATGCATATTAAGCATTTCTTTGAATTACTGAACATTAGCTATACTCCCACTGCCTCACCCGGAAAAGTAAAAAACTCATGTGAGAGTCAATAAGCCTGAAGTCAACAAAGACACAAAAGGAGATGGGACAAATCTCTTTGGTGCATAATGTAACAGGTGTTCTCCAACGGTGGTTCAGGAATCACTGGCACCTTGTTAAAATTCTCTAGGGTGTTCACATCACTAAGAGTGATAATGGTATTTGTTTAGAAAGACTATAAGTATTTCCACTTCTAAGAGAACATATAAAACAAAAACTAGCAGCAATTAGGAGAGACCATGACATAGTGACCAAGCACCAAGTAACACCACTGGCTCTTTTGGCCCATTTTCAGTGTTATTCATTTTACATTTTATTTGTAGGCACATGTTGTTTATATCTAAACTCTTGTTCGATTTCTACTTTAATATATAGTTGGTCTCAAAATCAAACAGGCTATGATATGTCATGCTTAACTGTTGAAAAAAAGCTAATTACAATTCATTGAATATTAAAATATCTCATTTTTTTATAGGAGAAAAAGTAGAAATTTGTCTGTGTATTTCCCCACCAGTTAAACTCTTATTGTTGGTCTATGAAAGGTCACTCTTTTTATGGTCGCTCTTGTTTGTTTTGGTCATCCTCCTCTTCATCTCCTACCCTCAATTCAATCCCCTTTCCCTCATAGTAACTCACCCCAGTGTATTTAATATATACATTCTTCTAATCCATTTTCCATATGGTTATCTACTTATATGTGTATCTTTGAATAAGATATATTGTGCCTTTTAATTCTAACTCTGTTTCCTATCTTTTTTTCACCCAACATTATACTTCTGAATTCCTGTGCCTGCAGAGAGATATAATTCATCACACTGGGCAACATGCAGACTGAATTTCATCCAGTTCAGGCCCTCTGGTTTCCAGAGGGACTGACTAGCACACACTCCAACATGTGGGATTCTGTTTTCCCCATTCTTGGACAGGGAGGAGTGCATGTGGGATTCTGTTTCCCCCATTCTTGACAGCCTTTGAAATCATCTGAACTTTGCCAAATTGACTAGTATAAAGAGGCAATCTTTTTCTTAAATTGTATGCACAAATTACTAAGAAGGTTTCTGGTATCTACTTTGACAACTTGTCCAGTTACATGCCTTGCCCATTCCCTACTAGGACAAGCTGTTCCTTTTTAAATTTTGCTTATATTGTTTCCGTATATATTCTAGGCATTAATTCTCTGCTGGTAAATGATCATGTCTTTTCCCAGTCACCTATTTCATACATCTCTTAACTTTCTCCATGTTGTCTTTCACTCAATAGAAATATTAATTTTGATGCAGTCTTATAATGTCAATTTTGTCCCTTATGACTTTTGCTTTTTAGACAAAAAAAGTTTGTGTAAGAAAACTTTTCCTATCCTGATATCATTAAGATATTCTCCAACATTTTTTCGTATACATTTTATAGGATTATCTTTCACATTTAGATCATCAGAAGTTCTTTAAACCATCTTTAAATCATCAGAAGTTTTACATGCTCTTCCCATAGTTACGATAAGGTTCCTTGTAAGTTATACTATTTGTATCACATATCAAGGTCACATATATTCAGGGGGATCTTTTCTGCAGCAATGATCTGCAGCAATGACCTGTTTGTTTTTTCCTGAACAAGTATACATGGATTTTATTATTATGAAATTGTTATTATTATATAATAAAGAGAGGTCTTACTATTTTAATTACATATTGAAAATAAAATACTTAACTTCAAAACATTCCATTCTATATTTTACAACATTGAATGAAAATATTAAGTTCTTGATAATTCAAACTAGATTAACTTGATGATTCAAACTAGATTAAGGAACACATTGTTAAGTTACCACAAAGACATCCACGTATTATCATTAAGACTCTGTTCACTATGTTTATGCAGAGAATAAATGTTTATTTTTAATATAAGGGAAAGTTTTTTAAGACTCAAGGTCTTTTACAACTAAGATCTGATGCCAAGCCACAGTTTTCTCATTTCTAAAATAAAATGAATGGACAAGATGATGTTGAAGGTCTGCTTGAGCTCTAAAATTTTTATGAGCCTATAAAAATCACCCAAATAGATATTTCAGTGAAAAAAGGCAATTTCCATGTCTCTATTTCTGGACAAATTTCCTAGAAGGTATGCTTCACTTGTGCATCCACCTTCACGCTTTATCTCAAACATAAGATCATATGTAGACCAACTGAAGACACAGAAACATCCTTTGTTCCAAAGTAGGTTACTTGAAATTAAATAGCAAAAACAATACAGAACAGGGGCAAGCCCAGTGGCGTAAGCGCTTAAGCGTATGCGCTCCGCTGCGGCGGCCCGGGGTCCGCCGGTTCGGATCCCGGGTACATATCGATGCACCGCTTGTCAAGCCGTGCTGTGGCAGCGTCCCATATAAAGTGGAGGAAGATGGGCATGGATGTTAGCCCACGGCCAGTCTTCCTCAGCAAAAAGAGGAGGATTGGCAGATGTTAGCTCAGGGCCGATCTTCCTCACACACACAAAAAAATACAGAACAATGAAATTTTATGCTAAATTAATACCTACTAATGCAGCATGCTTCATGACTGAAGATGAACAATTTTATAAAAAATATGAGCTAAAAGGATTAGACATACCTCATCAAACAAAATAGGTATTTCTAAAATGTTATTGTCCAAATATGTTCTTAAGAATCAATTCTATGTAAGGACAAAAAGACACTCTCCTATGTCTAAACATTATAGAACATTTTATTGAAATATTTATTGAAATAGAAGAAAAATGCATATCTCAGAAGGAGAATGGTACATCATTTTTAGTACACGTAGTTATTTTAATAATATTATATGTAATATCACTTGATAATACTGGTAACATAATTATGCCAGTTTTCCCCTTAGACAAAATTTAATTTCTTTAGATATTTTAGAGGAAATCTATTGTAATTTTTTAAAATGTAAAAGATTTTACTTAGGGCCATTTAAATAACTTTTTCATTCTGACAATTTTAAAATGAGACAACATTACACACTTCTCAGAGTGACTGCAATAAAGCCAGATAATAACAAATGCTGTCTAGAATATGGAAAAACTGTAACACACATACATTGCTGGTGGGAATGTACAATGACACAGGCACTTTGAAAAACAATTTGGCAGTTGCTTAAAAGTTAACTCACCATAACACAAAAATTATACTCCTATGTGTCCATCCATGAAAAGGGAAAATTTATGTCCACACAAAGACATGTGTGCAAAATGTTCACAGAAGCATTATTCATAATAGCCCAAAACTAGAAACAATACAAATGTTCATCAACTGGGAAATGGGTAAACAAAATGTGGACTAACCATACAATGGAATACTGTTCAGCAATGAAAAGGAATGAACTACTGATACATGCTAAAACATGGGTGACTCTCAAAAGCATTATGATAAGTGAAAGAAGCCAGAGGCAAAAGATTACATATTATATGATTGCATTTTTATGAAATGCTTAGAAAAGGTATAGAGTCAGAAAGCAGATTAGCAGTTGCCCAAAGCTAAGGTTGAGAACAGGGATTAACTGGAAAAGGGCATAAGGGAACTTTTTAGGCTAATGGAGATTCTAAAACTGGGTTGTGGTAGGGAAGCACTACCAAGAATGGAATTATGAGGAGCCCCCAAGGATGCTTTCCTCAATGAAACCAACACTACCAGTAATAATGATTCAATGACAACAACAACCATGTAAAGTCTGGAAATTATCTTGAGGGAATATAGCAAAAGGAGAAACATTTACTCAAGATAATTGACTAAATCTCAGTAAGAAGAGAGTCTACAGCATTTGAGCCACAGCACACTCCCCTCCTTGCCAATAAATGTGAAGGAACCTCTACTCTGAGTGGCTGGGACAGGAAGATGGGGCTCCCTCTCTCACCGCCTCCAAGTTTAGTGTTACTTTTTCTTCTTAGGAGAGGCAAACTACCAGCATTTCTTATCCTCTGCAGCTCCATGTTACAGAAGCTCTATTTCAGGCAAACGTGACCAAGAGGTCTAGGGCACCCTTCCTTCACCCAGCCCCCCATGTGTGGGGTTGGAGCTCTATCTCAGCTGCAGTAAGCTGACAATATTTAGCTCTGATTGGCCTTGTTCCAGCTTGCTAACCTTCAAGGAGGAGGTTCCATGCTGGGAAGGGCATGCTAAGAAGAGGAGGATTACCATCCAAGCTCAGTGCCCTACTCATAGGACAGGAGTATCACTTCAAAAAAAGTGGGCCTTTGTCCTAGTCCCCACCTCCAGAGCAGTGGTGCAGATTCTCTGCACAAGGGGATAGACAAGGTATAAGAACAGAGAGCTCCAGTGCTCTTTCTAATGGGATTGATTATATTTGAAACAGAGCACGGGGAAGTTCAAGCCTAAGGGTTTACTGAAAACAATGAAGATCTCAGTTAAGAGAAGGTTAGCAGCTCATGGTAGCAATAAATGAACTGGTAGACCAGTTAGAAGTTTACCAGAGTGAATCAAGAAAAGAGACAGCCATGGAGACACCTCCTAGGGTTGGAGCAAATCTCAAAGACCAGGGAAAGCAGAGAAAGAGACAGTGAAAGAGAGCCTGGCTAAAACCACAGTCTACCTTCAGGTGAAGGAAGGCATTAAGGGAGACTTGTACATGCCTAAGGATGCATCCTCTGAGGAGTGACATCAGATACTAACCAGGGAAAACAAACTACACTGAATTAGTCCAGCCAAGTTACTAAAGAAATAAACAAGCAAACAACAGAAACAACAAGTCCAAGTGTGTGTGGGGGGAGGGATCAGTATCCAGAATTGCTGCAATATACTACTAAAATGTCAAGATTTCAACAAGAAAGTTATGAGACATCCAAAGAAACAGGAAAACATGACCCATGCAAAGGACAAAAAAAGCAGACATTTTAGAAACTGCCTTTGAAGGGGCCCAGATGGTAAATTCAGCAGACTAGGATTGCAAAGCAGCTGTTATAAATATGTTCAAATCATGCTTAAAGAATAAAAGGAATTTATGAACAATGACTAATCCAATACAGAACATCAATAGATAAAAATTATCAAAAAGAACCAAATGGAGATTCTGGAGTTGAAAAGCACAACAACTGAAATGAAAAATTCACTTGAGGGGATCCTATAGTAGATCTGAGCCGGCAGAAGAAAGATAAAGTAAACCTGAAGACAGACCAGTAGAGATTATGCAACTTGAAGATCAGAGAGACAAAAGAATGAAGAAAACTGAACAGTTCCTCAGAGAAATGTGGAACACCATTATGCATACCATCATACATGTAAAGGGAGTGCCAGAAGGACAGGAGAGAGAGAAATGGAAAAATATCAGATAAATAATGGTTGTAAACTTCCCAAATTCAATGGAAAACATTAATCTACATATCCCAAAAGCTCAATAAACTTCCAGTAGGATAAACACAAAGAGATTCACATCAAAACACATCATAGTTACACATTAAAAGAAAAAGATGGTGAGAAATCTTAAAAACAGTAAGGGAAAAATGACTCCTTATTTACAAGGGAAGATCAACAAAATTAACAGTTGACTTCTCACTCGACACAATGGCAGCAAGAAAGCAGTGGAATTAAATATTCAAAGTACTGAGAGAAAAATAAATTGTCAATGAGGAATCTCATATTCAGCAAACCTATCTTTGAAAAATGAAGGTGAAATAAATAGGTTCTCAAATAAACAAATGCTGAAAGATTTATTGCTAGCATACCCATCTTACAAGAAATACTAAGGAAAGTTCTTCAAGCTGTAAGTATGTGACACTAGACATTCATGCAAATCAACATGAAAAAACAAAGAGCACCAGTTAAGGTAATTATGTACTTATGAAAGTGTAAAGGCTTATTTCTTCCCCTTTGTTCTCTTAATTGATTTTAATAACAATTGCATAAAACAATATGTATATTATGTAATACTGCTCTTAAAGCATATATAAGTATAATATATTTGACAAAAATAGTGCAAAGGAAGTAGATGAGAGGAAAGCATTATTAGAGTAAGGAATGCCACCAGATGGTAAAAAGAATACTCAGAAACAAATGAAGAGAACCAGAACTGGTTAAAAAAAAAAAAAGAAAGAAAATGTTTTTATAACAAAACCTATAAATATATTCTTGCCCCTCTTTCTTCTCTCAGTTTCTTTTAAAGACTTAAAGTTATATAAAGTATAACTATAACAATTTATACTGTTGGTTTTGTAATGAAACATAGATGAAATATATATGACAATAATAGCACAAAAAGTGGGAAGAGGGAAATGAGCTATATAAGAATAACTTTTATATAGCCCACGGGAATTAAGTTAGTATAAATTTGGTAAGTTAATATGTATATTTAGGCCCTAAAGCAACCACTAAGAAAATAAATAAAAAAATGTAGTAAAAACTCATTGAAGAAATTAAAATTTTATACTAGAAAAATATTCACTTAACGGAAAAGAATACAGGGAAGATGAATAGAGAAATAAAAAAAAGGAGACAGAAAACAAAAAAAATGACAGACATAAATTCAACTATAACAAACATTGAATGTATACGAAATAAACAATCCAACCAAAGAGCACAAATTGTCGTACTTGCCCCCAAACCCCCCAAGATCCAACTATATGCTGTCTAGAGGAGACATCCTTTGGATTCAAAGATATAAACAGATTGAAAGCAAATGGATGTGAAAAGATATACTCTGCAGAAAGAAAAAAATGAGAACTGGAGTAAGTATCCTAATATCAGACAAAATAGACAAAAAACGTCACTAGAGATATAGAGGGGCATTTTTAATGATAAAAGGGTCAATCTATCAGGAGGATATAAAATTTGTAAACATACATGCAACTAACTACAGAGCCCAAAAATACACAAAGCAAAGACTGAGAGAATTGAAGCCAGACACAAACAATTCAGCAATATTAATTGGAGATTTCAATATCCCATTTACAGTAATGGATAGAACAACTTGATAGAAATATAGATCAGTAGAATAGAATTGAAAGTCCGGAAATAAACCTGTACATTCATGACTAACACCGGAATTCTTTATAACTCCCTTTTCTGTTGGGTGCAGGCTTTCTTAAAGTATTTCAGTCTGATTACATAACTTTCTAGTTAATGTTAGATTATTAAAAACAGTGTCTTTCAGCTTAAGACTTTGTTCTATCCATTTGTTTAAAATCTTCATTTGGAATCAAATAACTTCCTTCCTCCAATGAGGGCTAGATTTGAGGCTTCAGGGATTTTGAGTGGATGGAGTGTAGTCCATCTTCTAATATCTGATCTTTCTCCTTGGGTATTGGCCAGGGATAGGGGGAGAGGGAGGTTTCTTTATGGGGCTATCATTGAAAGTGGGTAATTATTTGTAAATACAAGAACAATTCTACCATGGTAGTGGATGATGGATACCCCCCTTGTGCTGGACATCATGGCACATCTAGCAACTTGAGAAATGTCTTTGTGTGAGTTGGTGGGAGCTGAGAGCTCATGAGAGACATGGGGCCAAGCAGCACCCACTGGGAGTGCCTCATGAAATTTGGTTACGTTCTTAGACCAATACCAACTGACAGAATCAGGCTCACGCGTCTGATGCACACAACACTTTGTCCTGTGTCTTGGCAGTCCTCAATCTCATTAATCCTCCTTTTCCCAATTCTTGGGCCTTTGGCCACAATGGGATCCATCCTCTCTATCTTCAAGGAACCATACACTCATCAGAAGAAGAGGACTTTACCCTCTCTATATCTGGTTGTACATAGCACTATATCTTTCCAATATTCTTTTTCAGCCCCAGGGGAACCAAAGCAAGACCACAGGTTCACACACACCCAGCCATGGAGAACGGTAACTGTCTTCCCTTCCTGAGGGCACTCATAAACTTCACAACTGATTCTTTTGAGAATTAACATCTTGGGACTTTGGGTAGCAGAAAGCCGATAAGCACCACCTAAGGGAAACTTCTGCTCCATGGCGATGTAAAGGGTATGGATGGTCTCCCGTCTTTCTTCTCAATCTAAATCATATGCACTACCTCTTCAGTTCTTCTGCTACTCTTCAGCAGGGGAGGTGACAAACCAGGATTCTCTCATAAGAGAATCTGTGTTCTCCATAGGTTGCTGTTTCTATGCAATCCCACACTGAATTGTGAAGGATAGATCAGGAAAGTTGAATAATTTACTGTTTTAGGTAGGTGGTAGTTGAACACAAGAGAAGATGAAATGGTCCAGAAAGTATGGAAGTGTGACAGGAGGATTCAGAGTAGAATTACAGGGTATTGTAATATTTAAGGGAAAGATGGAAGAAAATGAGCCAATGACGGAAATGAAAAGAATCTTAGAAAAGAGAGAGAACAAGAACAATGGTGCTAGACAATCTGGGGTGGAAAACAGTTTCCTAAGTGTGCAGTCCACAGTATCAGATGCTATGGATACGTCAAATAGGATAAGAAACAAAAAGAGGCTATTATATTGGCAGCCTGGAGATCATGAGCCTTTAGAGCAACTGTAATGTCATATTGTGAGCATAAGCTAGAGTCAATAGGTTGAAAGATCAATAGGAAATGAGGAATTAGAGGTAAAGAGTATACAGCACTTTCAAGACATTTGGTGGCAATGGCAAGGAAAGGACAGCTTGAAAGAGGAAAAGAATAAGCAAAGAGTTTTTTTTCCCCTGTAAATTTAGGATAGAGGGAATGATTTGGGTATGTTTTTAGGCAAAGAATATGGAGCAGTGGGAAGAGAGTTATTAAAAATTTGAGAAACTGATAAGAACAGATACTACAGTTGATCTTAGCCAAAAGGCTGAGCCAGGCCTGAGGACCTACTGGTTAAAGTTCTGCACTCTGCCCTTCAGTGGCCTGGAGTTCTGTTCCTGAGCGAGGAACCACACCACTTGTCTATCAGTAGCCATGCTGTGGCGGCAGCTCACACAGAAGAACTAGAAGGACTTATAACTAGAATACACAGCTATGTACTGGGGCTTTGGGAAGGAAAAATAAATTAAGAAAGAGAATGAGTTATGAAGCAAGACTCATAAGAATATGAAATAAAAAAGAGTGTGGTGGAGTATCGTTAAAAGCTATCTTTATAAAGAAGAGGGCACCATCCCTGAAAGAGGAGTGATGATTGGACAGAAGGGTGAGAAATTGGAGTCTTAGGGTCACCTCCTAAACATGAGGGAAATAAAAGGGGTAGGAAGCTTGAGGATGGTAGGACCTGAAGGAGGAGAAATGGAACTCACCAGGAATCTTGTTTATTATTTCCTGCAATAATTTCATAGGGGCTTGAAGAGATCAGTTGAGATTGGAAAGGATGGAAATCCATAATTTCTGAAGGGATGTTAGGAATAACACATTTCTATTATTAACTTCTATAGCTCTCCAAATGGATCTGGATGCTCTTTCAGAATTGCCACAACTTCTCAACCGTATCTCCGTACTCTAACATGCAAATCTTATTCCTAACATGCATTTTTTCCTGTTTTTATGACTGTACTTTAGTAAATCAGTCCTTTGCATTCCTCACAGGAAAGAGTGTCATTATTTTTCTTGTAACGTAGATAGGCTATTTTTTTAACCCCTTGTTCTCAGGCCCCTTTTCAGTCTCGCCTTGCAGACATCCTGCTTGGGACCTGAAGCCTCTCCAGGTTCTGCCAGCAGATCAGCTCCCACTCCTTCCTACTCTTCTATGCCAGCTTCTTTCAGGTATTCTGAGTTTCTTTTTCCTCTACTTTATATTGTAAATCAAAGCTCTTCCATTAATTTGCAGTCTTCTAGAAATGTGTTCAAATCCCTCATGTTCCGAGGCCCTCCAGGCATTAACAGTTTAATCCCCATCTATTCATAATTCTGCTATCACTTTAATACATTTTTAGAGGGGATGAAAGAAAAATGATAAAATTCTGCCCCTTACATGAACACTACAAATGATCCTTTGAAAGATACTCTATTTAGCATGTATATTGTACTTCCAATGGAAATTAAACACACACACAATCAAACTGTTTATAAGTTGGCTATAGAATATTTCATAACTGTAAGTACTGCCAAACTCAAATCTATTCTTGCCTGAGGATCATTCTATAGGGAATATCAGCTTTGTCTTTCCCTTCTTCCCATTCCTGGATAAAATATCTATCAAAGAAGGAAGTAATTGTGTGAAGGAGTATAGTGGTTTGCTATATCCATCCAGATCCTGGTCATAGCAGAGACTTAATGTCTTCAGTAACTATGGAAATAAAACTTTCACTAGAAAGGGAATACAGACTTGGGATGGGGGAAGTTTACAAATGGCTAATATACACTAATAACAGGCAGTTATGATAGCACATGCAAACTTCAGTGAGTATTTCTACTCCCTCTTGGTTATTTCCCACCCTCCAGTACAATTTGGCAAGCTACGTCGACTGCCTGAAAAAGTGGAATGCTGTTAATCAAAGGAAATCAGGCCCAATGTTCGAGTCTGGAAGATACTTCTGAAACATTATAAAGTGTGTCATCTTGGCAACCAGCTGGAGTGCAACCATTCGGAGCAGATCTATTTATCAATATGCGCAGAGAGCAAGCTTAAGACTTGCACATTGGTGGTGAATGGAGCATGACGAAAGAGCAGTGGAGAACACATAAATATTAAGCAATGACCTTCCGTTTGGAAGTTGAAGGCAATTCCTCACACGGGCTTTTATGCATTTAGAATTTATTTCTCTGGGTTCCAAGGTGCAGCCGGATTGTACTAGGAATAAATAATATCATGATCCAGAAAACCAAGGAAAAAAAAAAAGAGTTACCAGCAGGAAAAGGAGTCGCTACCTCAGATGGCAATTTCAGAATAATAAGATAGCCATTTTATTTAGCAGTTTAAAGTTCTAAAAGAAAAACCTTCAAAATACAATCAAGACCTTGGAAAATATTTACTTAATTTGTTCTATTCCTAAATGCCCAGTGAGTGTTTAAATAACTAATAGAGGGAAAGTGTGTGCTCCAGAATAGACCAAGTTCTTGTCAATGAACCATTTTCATAGAACATGCAACTCAAGGGTATAGAGATGTATTAAAAGGCCGTCTTGCTAACAGCTCCCTTGAAAAAATAAGTACAAATGTCCAAAAGCAGTTCAGAAGTTGGTTTTTGCTCAAATATAAGGTGCTTTAGAATATTTTCATCTTGAGAATATGCAAATGAGTACCTTGCACTGAATCTTCCCCCATTTACCTTTCCTGCAAAATTTTATATGACAAGTTGCCCTTATTTGAATTGCTTCTTATTTGTTTATCAAAATCTCTTAGTACAGAATTCCACCTCTTTAGCCTCAGGACAATACTACTAAAAATTAGACTGGCACACCCATAACATTCCATAGTATCGATTTCTAACTCACAGGAACGTCTCAGTCCTTATTTTTAAAATTATAATAAGGACATTTATATTTTGCTAACAACATAAAAAAATGACATACCTTAAAAATCAGCTCATCAATCTATTCACCCAAAAATAACTGTTCGTAAAGTATATACATTTATTTTTCTTAACTATTATTTGATTCATTTTTCAAACCCACTTTGATTTCTCTTCCCTTCATCCAAAGCCTGTTACAGAATTACTGAAATACATTGTCTTGAAACTGGAGGAGATCATAGAGATCATCTAATCTAAAGCCTCGCTTTATGCCCAAGGACACTGGGGCCCAGAGAAATAATAGAAATTGGATATAGCTTTAATCTGCTTGAGAAAGTAATACCTTATAACAAGTCAAATGTAAAATCTAATGTAAAGAACTGGTCTCCAAAGTCTTTGATTTTAATGAGAAAAGATAATAGCCTTTTTTTTCCTTTTTGTCAAATGAATTAGTTTCAGATTTATTAAAGATTTGTTTCTACATTTTAGAACTTTAGTTCAGCCAGATGAGGTGGTAGCCTTTTCCTGTCACTAGCTGCCCCTCCAGGAGATCAATGGCTTGTGTCCAGCCCCGGGGACAGTACCTCTCTTCTCAATGGCGCTATAATGCATATGCCTCCAGACTGAGTGATCCATTCCCAAACATTTGTCCCACGGCTCTCTCATTGGAGAATTCAGCTCTTCAGAAAGCTAGCAACACTTATTTTTGGCATTTTATTTTATGTTTGCTAATCTTTTTTGTTATGCCTTATTTCTATTTTCACTTAAAAAATTATGAAGAAGC